>NC_143531.1:31283200-31460700 GCF_031878675.1 Megascapheus bottae | reverse complement strand
ACATTAACATGTACCACCCTGCCTAACAAGTACAAGTACCCTAGCAGTACTCAAAAACACCCTTACAGCCACCCTAACATGTACCCCAAGTGTACACTAATATATACTCTAACATGTGTCCTATCCCTAACAGGAACCTTAATCCTAACATTCCCTGACATATACCATAACTGTAACATATACCCTAAACATGAAATACAGAATCAAGTATCCGAACACACACTCTTAATCGCATAGGTGCCCTTACATACACCCTAGCATGTACCCAAAACCTACCCCAACGCTTACCCTAACTCGTACTCTAACAGGGAACTCGTACCCTAACTCGTTCCCTAACAGGAACCTTACACCAAACATTATCTTAACATGCTCCCTAACATGTACCCCAATATACACCCTAACTCTGCCATACTCATATCCTAACATGTGACCTAACCTAAACTCATACCCTAACAAATTACCTAATGCACCACCAATCTTATGCCTCACCCTAGACCATCTTCTACCCCCAACCCGTATGTCACTGCATAACTCACACTTTGTACAATCCTAACCCACTCCCAGAACCTACATAACCCCTTTCCTAACAAGTTCTCTGCTCCTCACCTATTCCCTAATACACTTTAAAGACCGCTGCATAACATATGCAAAATCTTAACCCATCCCATAAAGTTCTTCCTCACACGCTCCCTGACCTTCAACCTTTCCTGAACCCTTATGAGAGCATTTTCCTCCACGACATCCCCAACCTCACATTTTGTCTACCACATTCCCTACACTCTCCAACAACCCTAAACCTGACCTGTTCCACAATCCAAATGCTAATCTTTTCCACAACAACTATCAGATCCATAACATTAACCCATTCAATAAACATAATTCCCTATCGTTCTGTAACAATTAACACTAACCCTGACTTACTAACCTGCTATGTAAGGATAACAGAAAACCCACTACTTACTCGAATCTGTTTCTGAACCATGACTACAAAATTCTCTCTAACTCCCATGCTGAGTAACCTCAATAGCACCCAACCTTAACTCTACCCTTCACATCAACAACCCTACACCTGAACCCTAACCTCAATCACACCAACCCTAAACACGGTAGCCCTAACAACCCTAACCATGTCACATCACCACTGACACTAAAAACACTATTCCTTAAGCCTACTGCTCCTCCCCTAGCTTTGAGGGATGGCTTGGGGTTGCTGAAATGTGTTAGTAACACACTTATGCTACTGATTTGAGTTAGTAAATGGTTGAGGTTAAGGCCTAGGATTGGTGGGTGGCTTATGATACATGTTAAGGTTATGGATCCCTAAACAAATCCAGACCACACCATGAACATCAACAAATCTATTCTGAACCCTAACTTAAACCATACCAGCCCTAACAATAGTAACCTTAACAACTCTAACCCCTACCACCACCCCAGACAACAACCTTAACTCTTTCACCTACATCCCGACCCCAACTTAACTGACAGCGCAGTGTCCTGCATCCTTGGAGGTAGGTGGTCTTTTGTCCAATATTACAGAAAAACATAGCACTCTCCCACACCCTCACATGTACACATGGCAGGTGTATGAACAGAGTAGGTCAAGAGTTGGTAAATGTGTTAGTCAACAGTGAACGTGTGGATTTGAGGACAGAGAGCTTGCTGGGTTGGGGCCTAGAGTCATCAGTTGTTCTGACAGTTCACAATTTACCAAGCAAGAAGGGGTAGGCCTCCCTTCCTCATAAATGCTTTCACCCCCTTTTCTCTATGTACCAAAAGCAAAGACACTGGAGGCCTAAGTTGGACCTCGGTCCACCAAAGCAGGTACTGGGCTGTGTACCCACATTCCAATGTGGTCATCATTGTCACTATCGTTGTCATCATTTCTGCCTCCTCCTCTTCTTCTTTTCTTCCTCCTCTTCCTCTTCCTCTCTTCCTCTTGCTCCTTCTACTCCTCTTCCTTTCTACTTCTTCCTCTTCTTCCTCCACCCTCCTTCTTCCTGCTCCTACTCCTCCCTCTTCTGCTTCCTCTTCCTTCTTTCATCCATTCTTCTTTTTCCTTCTTCCTTCCTTTTTCCTTTCTTCTTCTCTTCCCTCTTCCTTCTTTCTTCCTTTCTTCTTTCTCCTTTCCTCCACTTCCTTTTTTAGGGACCAGTCCTCGGGCTTAAACTCAGAGCCCAAGCACTGTCCTTGGGCTTTGTCAAGGCAAGTGCTCTACCACTTGAGCCACAGCACCACTTCCGGCTTTTTCTGTCTGTGGTACCAAAGACTTTTTTCTGAGTGTGGTACCAAATAATTGAACCCAAGCTTTGTGTATACTAGGCAAGCACTCTACCATTAGGCCAGGCTCCTGGCCCCTCTCCAGTTGGTCTTCTGACACTGGGAACATTTTCTTCTCAGAGTGCACACAGGCAGAGGAAGGCAACGCACCACAAAGGCTAGGCATCCAGGAGCCTGGTTAAGGATACACAAGACCTGGAAGGTCTGACAGAGAAGAAAAAGTACTAGGATATGCCTTCTGCTTCCCTCCAAAGATTACTATTAGAAACTTGACAAAACCCCACTTCTGAGGCATAAAATGGAGGGCTTCGTGTGGAGTTGCTGACCTAGCCTGTGGAGAGCTGTGAACATAATACCACTGGAATTCACCCATGCAAATTGAAATACCTTGGAATGCCTAATAAAAGTGTATGTAAGGTGTATATAATGACAACATAAACACACATGCCCTCATTCCCTAACCCCCATGCCCTATACCAGACATTGCTAAAAGCTCAGTGAAGACTCAGAGCTCAGGATACAGACTTAGGATAAGCCTGCTGTGGCAAAGGTATTCTGACAAGTGCCAACTTAACAAGCAGGAAAGCATAGACTGCCCTTCCTCACACGTATCTTCATTCCATTCACCATGCTTTGGTATGAACAGGACTGGAAGCACAGATAAAAAACCAAGTACAGACTTAAGACATGAAGTTGGAGACCTAAATTTTGCATGAGTCTATGAAAGCAGGTTAGGGGTAGGATGTGTCAGTCAGGCCACTTCAACATTAGACCACAAAATCAGATTCTTGAGACAATTCCCAGTGTTTGGACTCCACATTTTTTCCTGATACTCAGCAAGTTTTGCCCCCGAAGTACTTACGGTCAGAAGAAATCAACACAAAACGAAGGGTGAAGATGCTAGAACTGCTCCACAGATCGGTGGGATCCTGCATACTGTCAGAGGAAGACAAAACAGAAACAGTCACACAGAAGCTCCTACTAGAAAACGGACATATAACATCAGTCTAAAGGAACTGATTGAGTCACTAGACAGAAAGGGGTGAGGCTGTGTTGAGATGCTGCCTAAGTGGTAGGAAGCCATGGAACACAATAAAAGTTAAATTCACCAAAAGAAATTTAAATGCATTGATATGTTGAACAAAATGTGTATATGACCTATGTAATTAAAAATGAAACTTCCCACATTCCCTCATCCCCAACCCACAGGCACTGAGAAGGACATGACCAAAAGCAGAAGTGAAATCACGATGACGATTCAGAGACCAAAGTAGGGGCCTAGGGTCATCAAAGTTGTCCTGACAAGCACCAACTCACAAAGCAGGGAGGGAGAGACTACCCTTCATCACACATGCCCTCACCCCCTTCTCCAGGCCCCAGGATGATCAAAGTATAGATGAGAACATGATGACACTGAGAGAGGCCAGAGGCCTGGGCAAGGCACGAGTTCACCAGAACAAGTTCAAATGAAGTCCATCGAGGCCATTCTAAGTTGGGCCATACCCACTAAACCTGTATTCACAATCCCAACCTTCCAGTCTCTCCACATTTTACCCTGACTCTGTGCATTTCCTTCTCAAAGTGCCTATAGTCACGGGAAGACAACATGCAGCAAAGGCTGGAAATTGTGAAAATCAAAGGCTGGGGTACTTTCCCAGCTTGTGAGAGACCCTGGAACACAATATCCCAGGAATGTACCAAACAGAAATTAAAATACCTTTGTGTGACTAATAAAATGTGTATTGGACCTATACAATAAACACAAAAATCTTTCTGTACTGGTCCTGGGGCTTGAACTTAGGACTTAGGTGTTCTTCCTGACAAATGTTTTTTCAAGGCTGGCGTTCTACTACTTGGGCTCCACTTTAGAGTTTTTTTACACATTATTGGTGATAAAGACCCTCAAGAACTTTCCTTCCAGGGCTAGGTGTGAACTGCAAACCTCAGATCTTGGACTCTTTAGTAGCTAGGATTACAGACCACCAAAACCTGGCAAAAAAACACAATGCTTTCCACACATCCCCTCACGCCCTAACCCCCATGTGGGCTGGGAGCAAGATCTTACATCTGAGTGTACACGCAGATCCTACACTTACGATTGATTCAAAGGTTCTGGGTTCTTTATCTTTTCTCATCACAGCACGTAAAGTGAAAGGAGTCTCTGAAGAACAAAGGCTCAGCATCCTGAGGCCTCTCTTCTGCTGAGCAGGATCTGGGGTAGAGCTGACAGAAGGAAAAAAAGAAAAATCCATGTAGACCACACTTTCTGCTCCCACTTTCTGCTACCCCACCAAGCTCCTCATGAGGCAGATCCCGGGCCAGGCTTGAGGCAATGATGGCTTCCTCACACCAACAGGGAACATGGCTCAGCATCAAGGTGCTTGTCTGGCTGGGAAGCATGCTCCAAAATAAAGACAAAATCCTGATATGCCCAATAAAATGTGGAGAAGCCATCCATACTGGAGGATGAATGAATGATGTCCCCAACACCGTCCACACTGGAGAATGAGTGATGTCCCCAACAATGACCCTAACCACCAGTCCTCAGGCTCTGAGAGGGGCGGGAGGGGGGGGGGGGACAGGATGGGACAGGACACGGGAAGAGCAGAGGGCACAGGGAGGAACAGGAGACGGGGAGGGGACAGGAGACGGGGAGGGGACAAGAGATGAGGGGGACAGGAGACCGGGGAGGGACAGGAGACTGGGAGGGGACAGGAGACAGGCAGCTTTAGTGGGTAGACAAATGCCAGAAGTGAGAAGGCAAGCATTTCACGAGTGGACACAGAGCAGAAGTGAGGGTAGGGGAGCATTACAGACAGAGACCGGAAGTGGAGGTAGGGGAGCACTATGGGAGCGGACAGAGACCGGAAGTGGGGGTGGGGGAGCACTATAGGAGCTGACAGAGACCGGAAGTGGGGATTGTGGGAGCATTATGGGAGTGGAAAGAGACCGGAAGTGGGGGTGGGGGAGCATTATGGGCGCAGACAGAGACCAGAAGTGGAGATAGGGAAGCACTATGGGAGAGGACAGAGACCGGAAGTGGGGGGTGGGGGAGCATTATGGGAGGGGACAGAGACTGGAAGTGGGGGTGGGGAGTACTATGGGAGTGAACAGAGACCGGAAGTGGTGGTGGGAGCATTATGGGAGTGAACAGAGACCGGAAGTGGGGATGGGGAGTACTATGGGAATGAAGAGAGACCGGAAGTGGGGGTGGGGGAGCATTATGGGCGCGGACAGAGACCGGAAGTGGAGATAGGGAAGCACTATGGGAGAGGACAGAGACCGGAAGTGGGGGTGGGGGAGCATTATGGGAGAGGACAGAGACCGGAAGTGGGGGTGGGGGAGCATTATGGGAGGGGACAGAGACTGGAAGTGGGGGTGGGGAGTGCTATGGGAGGGAACAGAGAGCGGAAGTGGGGGTGGGGAGCATTATGGGAGTGAACAGAGACCGGAAGTGGGGGTGGGGGAGCATTATGGGGGCAGACACAGACCAGAAGTGGGGAAGGGGGAGCATTACCAGAGCAGACAGAGCCGGGAAGTCAGGCGGTGGAGGGGCTGCACCACAGGTCCAGTCTGCACTGACCACCTCCTGCCATGGCGGCACCGTCCTCGGACCTGGAATGAAAAAAGTAAAACAAAATCAAAGAGGCAGCGGCAGGCGGCCAGGCCTCTCCACTCTTGACCAGGCCCCGGGCCTACACTGAAAGCTCACCGCTGACTGGGAGCTGGCTCCGGAGGCCTGGCTTAGGCCAGGACTTCCCTTCAGGAAGAGCACAAAGGAACCACAGGGCGTGGCAGGCCCCACTTCACACACCTTCACAACCACCACCCACCCATGCCTTGTACAGGCCTGGCAAGAAGCACCGCTTTACTTCAAGAGCCCCGGCCTTCCACACACGCGCGCGCGCGGCGTCTGAGTAGGACAGCCTCCTTCAGGTGCCTCCCCACAAAGAAACACTGCCGGCACCTGACAGGACCGGTGAACAGACAACAGCCTCAGGCCGAGAGGGCCCCGCCCAGCTCTGTAGGCCCAGGGACAAACACCGCTCTCTCGCTCTCTCAGAGGAAGGCGGCCTCACTGGAGCCTCTCACAGGCCGACTGGTCCCAGAAAGAACCGCCCCAAACCAGTTCAGCGTCCTCGCCCCGCCCCCGCCCTCTCAGGTCCTTGCTCTGCCCCACCCCTCTCGGGCTCTGATCCCGCAAGCCCCGCCCCTGGCCCCTCACATCCTGCAGCAGGAGAGGCAGCAGCCCAGGCCCCATCTGCACTGACCGCTTCCTCCCATGGCGGCACCGTCCCAGGAGGCAGCAGTGGGCCGCCTGCCACGCCTGTCCACTCTCAACCAGGCCCCGGCCTACACTGAAAGCTCACTGCTGACTGGGAGCTGGCTCCGGAGGCCTGGCTTAGGCCTAACAAGGCCGAATCCCCTTCAGGAAGAGGAAAAACGAAGTACTAGGCCCCACTCCCCACACTTTCACAGCCACCACACACCCAGGCCCGGGCCTGCCTAGGCTAAAAAGCACACCTCTGACTGGGAGCTGGCTCCGGAGGTCTGGCTTAGGCCTACCATGGCCTTCCTCACACACACGCGGCATCCGGGTAGAGAAGGCCTCCTTCAGGTGCTTCCCCACAAAGAAACGCTGCCGGCACCTTACAGGACGGGCTAACAAGCAACAGACGCCCAGCCTTTGGCCAGCTCTGTAGGCCCCGGAACAAATGCCAGTCTCTCAGAGGAAGGCCAACGCACTGGAGCCTCTCACGAGCCGGCTGGTCCCAGGCAGAACTGCCCCAAACCAGTTCAGCGTCCTCGCTCTGCCCCACCCCTCTCAGGCTCTGACCCCGCAAGCCCCGCCCCCGACCCCTCACGTCCTCAAGGTGGAGGGGCAGCAGCCTAGGCCCCATCTGCACTGACCACTCCCTCCCATGGCAGCACCGTCCCAGGAGGCAGCAGCGGGCCGGCTGCCACGCCTGTCCACTCTCAACCAGGCCCCGGCCTACACTGAAAGCTCACTGCTGACTGGGAGCTGGCTCCGGAGGCCTGGCTTAGGCCTAACAAGGCCGAAGCCCCTTCAGGAAGAGGAAAAATGAAGTACTAGGCCCCACTCCCCACACTTTCACAGCCACCACACACCCAGGCCCGGGCCTGCCTAGGCTAAAAAGCGCACCTCTGACTGGGAGCTGGCTCCGGAGGTCTGGCTTAGGCCTACCATGGCCTTCCTCACACACACGCGGCATCCGGGTAGAGAAGGCCTCCTTCAGGCGCTTCCCCATAAGAAACGCTGCCGGCACCTGACAGGACCGGTGAACAGACAACAGCCTCAGGCCGAGAGGGCCCCGCCCAGCTCTGTAGGCCCAGGGACAAACGCCGCTCTCTCGCTCTCTCAGAGGAAGGCGGCCTCACTGGAGCCTCTCACAGGCCGACTGGTCCCAGAAAGAACCGCCCCGAACCAGTTCAGCGTCCTCGCCCCGCCCCCGTCCTCTCAGGTCCTTGCTCTGCCCCACCCCTCTCGGGCTCTGACCCCGCAAGCCCCGCCCCTGGCCCCTCACGTCCTCCAGGAGGAGGGGCAGCAGCCCAGGCCCCATCTGCACTGACCGCTTCCTCCCATGGCGGCACCGTCCCAGGAGGCAGCAGTGGGCCGCCTGCCACGCCTGTCCACTCTCAACCAGGCCCCGGCCTACACTGAAAGCTCACTGCTGACTGGGAGCTGGCTCCGGAGGCCTGGCTTAGGCCTAACAAGGCCGAAGCCCCTTCAGGAAGAGGAAAAACGAAGTACTAGGCCCCACTCCCCACACTTTCACAGCCACCACACACCCAGGCCCCAGGCCTGCCTAGGCTAAAAAGCGCACCTCTGACTGGGAGCTGACTCTGGAGGCCTGGCTTAGGCCTAACATGGCCTTCCTCACACACACGCGGCGTCTGGGTAGAGAAGGCCTCCTTCAGGGGCTTCCCCATGAAGAAATGCTGCGGGCACCTTGCAGGATGGGCTAACAGGCAATAGACGCCCAGCCTCGGGCCAAGAGGGCCACGCCCAGCTCTGTAGGCCCCGGAACAAATGCCGCTCAGAGGAAGGCAGCCGCACTGGAGCCTCTCACAGGCCGACTGGTCCCAGGCAGAACCGCCCCAAACCAGTTCAGTGTCCTCGCCCCGCCCCTGACCCCTCACATCCTCACTCTACCCCACCCCTCTCGGGCTCTGATCCCGCAAGCCCCGCCCCCGGCCCCTCACGTCCTCCAGGAGGAGGGGCAGCAGCCCAGGCCCCATCTGCACTGACCGCTCCCTCCCATGGCAGCACCGTCCCAGGAGGCAGCAGCGGGCCGGCTGCCACGCCTGTCCACTCTCAACCAGGCCCCGGCCTACACTGAAAGCTCACTGCTGACTGGGAGCTGGCTCCGGAGGCCTGGCTTAGGCCTAACAAGGCCGAAGCCCCTTCAGGAAGAGGAAAAACGAAGTACTAGGCCCCACTCCCCACACTTTCACAGCCACCACACACCCAGGCCCGGGCCTGCCTAGGCTAAAAAGCGCACCTCTGACTGGGAGCTGGCTCCGGAGGTCTGGCTTAGGCCTACCATGGCCTTCCTCACACACACGCGGCGTCCGGGTAGAGAAGGCCTCCTTCAGGCGCTTCCCCATAAGAAACGCTGCCGGCACCTTACACGACGGGCTAACAAGCAACAGACGCCCGGCCTCGGACCAGCTCTGTAAGCCCCGGAACAAATGCCAGTCTCTCAGAGGAAGGCAGCCGCACTGGAGCCTCTCACAGGCCCACTGGTCCCAGGCAGAACCGCCCCAAACCAGTTCAGAGTCCTCGCCCCGCCCCTGACCCCTCACATCCTCACTCCGCCCCTCCCCTCTCCGGCTCTGACCCCGCAAGGCCCGCCCCCAGACCATCACTTCCGAGCTCTCCCTCCAAGCCCCGCCCTAGACTGCTCAACTCCCTTCCTCATCCTGGCCCCACCCCCGGCGCTCAGCCCCCCACAAGCCCCGCCCTTCTCAAGGCTCAGCCCCACTCTGGCTCCAGCCCGCCTTTTTCTCTGGCTGTTCTTCCCACTGCCTCTGGTTGCTTTCCTCTCAGCTCCGCCTCTTCCTCTTCCCACCTGGAGAGGCAGGGCAAACAGAGCTGCAGCCTGTGAACCAGGACAGTTTCTGGGGGTGGTCTGCTTTGCTGGCCTTGGACAGGGCTTGGAGTCCGTGCTCTGGGTTGGACATGGGGGGACCCGCTGTCCGTTCTGGAGTGGTGGGGAGGAATCGGTTGCTCGCCCAGGGATGGGTGTGGAGGGACCCTGGAGGGCTCCAGATCCTGAGGCCGAGTGCCGCCGCTTACTTCTACCCAGGGAAGCATGGAGGCCCAGGTTGTGAGCACCTGGTAGGGAGAAATGGTTGTCCAGTGTCTGAAACCCCACAGCCCCTCCAGATGCCCTGGAGGCTCAATACCAGCAGAGGAAGACAAGCCCCGGTCATAGCCTCCCCTCCCAGCCCGGTTCTTCCCCCGAGGAGGTTCCCGCTTCACTGCCCGCCTGCCAACCTGCCTGCCTAGCAGAAGACCTGACTGTGCGGCACACATTGCTGCCACTAGAACTGGAGAGCCAATGGGACAGGCAGGCCCAGACCTTCTACGGACACTTACTAGGGACAGTTACTTTGGGCCTTGCATGGCATCTCTCGTGCATCCCAGATTATCAGTATGTTAGGGCGGGGTGTGGGGGGGGTGAGTGGAGAACACGCAGGAAACTAGACCAGAGAGTGAAGCAAGACAAGAAAAAACAGGCTGAATTGTTGATATTTCCAGTTTTCAGTTAGGAGTGGGGAAATAAACCTTTACAGAATCCAGTTGGTAAAGGATGCATTTAAATTAAAACATTCCATCTTCTGCCTCCATCAACCAATGTTTCCTTCAAAAATTTAAAACAGGGAGACACAGCAGCCACGTGTTCAGAGACAACAAGCGCTGTCTCACAGCTTCCATCCAAGATTAGTTTGTTTATTAGTTTATTTCATGTTCCCTCATAAACTGCAAACACGAGTGAAAAAGGGAGAGAAGACGAGCTTGCACTCTCCCTCTCTCCCTCTCTTCCTGTCTTCTTCCTTCCCTCAGTCCAACACAGTAAGAAGATCTTAAAGAACGATAGGCACGTTGGAAAACACAGAGAGACAAAGCACACACCCATGCATACACACGTTTAGACAATATGAAGCCAGAAGAGGGGCTGAGGCTCAAGTACTGCAGCACCATCTTAAGTGAAAAAGCTGAGGAACAGCACCCAATCCCTATATTCAAACTCTATTAACAGTGTGCGCACACCCACTCACACGCGCGCACACACACACACACACACACACACACAGAATTAATGTAAGGAAAATTATGGATGAGTGACCACCACACTATTCCACACATGGTGTTCACATGACACACTGACATTTCCCACATGAACAGCAGAGGACGCCCTCCAAGATGCACTGAGCTCATCTTCCCACCAGAGGGCTTGCTGGACCCCTGCTCACCACCTTCCTCCCCTCTGTGCTGTAGTGACCTCCGCTTCCCACCAGAGGGCACCCTACACCTCTGCTTACCACCCTCCACCCCTCTGTGGTGTAGTGACCTCCGCTTCCCACCAGAGGGCATGCTGGACCCCTGCTCACTACCCTCCCACCCTCCGTGGTGTAGTGAGCTCCGCTTCCCACCAGAGGGTGCGCTGGACCCTTGCTCACTACCCTCCCACCCTCCGTGGTGTAGTGAGCCCCGCTTCCCACCAGAGGGTGCGCTGGACCCCTGCTCACTACCCTCCCACCCTCCGTGGTGTAGTGAGCTTTGCGTCCCACCAGAGGGTGCGCTGGACCCCTGCTCACCACCCTCCTACCCTCCGTGGTGTAATGAGCTCCACTTCCCACCAGAGGGCGCGCTGGACCCCTACTCACCACCCTCCACCCCTCTGTGGTGTAGTGACCTCCACTTCCCACCAGAGGGCGCGCTGGACCCCTGCTCATCACCCTCCTCCCCTCCGTGGTGTAGTGAGCTCCGCTTCCCACCAGAGGGCACACTGGACTCCTGCTCACCACCCTCCACCTTTCCCTGGTTCAATGAGCTGTGCCTTCCACCTGAGGGTGCTCTAGGTGAATGCTCACCACCCTCCTCCCCTCCGTGGAGCATTGAATTCCCCTTCCCCCCAGAGGGTGCTCGGGGTGAATGCTCATTTTCCTCCTCCCCTCCGTGGTGCTGTGAGCTCCACTTCTCACCAGAGGGCGCTCTGGGTGAATGCTCACCACTCTCCTTCTCCCCACCATGATACAGTGAGCTCCACTAGCCATCAGATGGCGCTCTGGGTCAATGCTCACCACCCTCCTCCCCTCCGTGGTGCAGTGATCACCATGTGCCACCAGAGGGTGCTCTGGGTGAATGCTCACTGCCATCCTCCCCTCCGTGGTGCACTGAGCTAGGCTTCACACCAGAGGGCTCCCTGGGCCCGTGCTCACCACCCTCCACCCTTATGTGATGCAGTGAGCTCTGCCTCCCACCAGAGGGCGCTCTGGGTGAATGCTCACCACTCTCCTCCCCTCTGTGGTGCAGTGAGTTCGGCTGGACACCAGAGGGCGCTCTGCATGAATACTCACGGCCTTCACACCCCCCCGTGGTGCAATGAGCTCCGCTTTCCAACAGAGGGCGTTCTGGGTGAATGCTCACCACCCTGCTTACCTCCATGGTGCAATGAGCTCCGCTTGCACTCAGAGGGCACTCTGGGTGAACGTTCACCACCCTCCTCTCCTCCGTGATTCAGTGAGCTCTGCTTGCCCCTAGAGGGTGCTCTGGGTGAATGCTCAACACCCTGTCCCCCTCCATGGTGTAGTGATCTCCGCTTGCCATCCGAGGGCTCTCTGGGTGAATACTCACCACCCTACACCCCTCCGTGGTGCAGTGAGCGCCACTTCTGAGCAGAGGGTGCTCTGGGTGAATGCTCACCGCCTTCCCCACCTTCCCGGTGTGCAGTGAGCTCTGCTTCCGAAGAGGGCGCTCTGGGTGAATGCTAACCGCCTTTCACCCCTCCATAGACCTGTGAGCTCGACTTGCCACCAGAGGGCGATCTGCGTGAAGGGTCACTGCCTCTCCCCCCTCCCCCCCCGCGTGGTGCAATGAGCTCCACTACACACCAGAGGGCACTCTGGGTGAATGCTCACCACCTTCCACCCCTCTGTGGTGCAGTGAGCTCCGCTTGTCATCAAAGGGCGCTCTGCATGAAGGGTCATTGCCTTCCCCCTCCCCCGTGGTGCAGTGAGCTCCACTTGCCACCAGAGGGCGCTCTGGGTGAATGAGCACTGCCTTCCCCGCCTTCCCGTTGTGCAGTGAGCTCTTCTTGCCACTAGAGGGTGCTCTGGGTGAATGCTCACCACTCTCCTCCCCTCCATGGTGCAGTGAGCTCCGTTTGCCACCAGAGGATGCTCTGTGTGAAGGGTCACTGCCTTCCCCCTCCCCATGTGGTGCAATGATCTCCATTACCCACCAGAGGGCGCTCTGGGTGAATGCTCACAAATCTCCTCCCCTCCGTGGTGCAGTGAGGTCCACTTACCACCAGAGGGCGTGCTGCGCCCGTGCTCGCCTCTGTGAATTGACTCTCACCCTAACCTAGGTTTGTGGATTTCTGTGACCTTCTCAGCTGTGTCTTTGAATGTATTTTCTGAGTATATGGACTCCTAACCCCTAGACCTCTCTACAGCCTCAAGATTTCTACTAAAGTAGGAATCCCAGCTTTTTGCCAATTTCTTTTTTTTTCCCCCAGTCCTGGCTTAAAACTCAGGGCTTGAGTACTTGGACTTTCTCAAGGCTAGAGCTCTACCACTTGAGCCTAAGCACCATTCTGGGTTTTTTCTATGTATGTGGTACTGAGGAATCGAACCCAAGTCTTTGTGCATGCTAGGCAAGCACTGTACCAGTAGGCCAAACTCCCGGCCCTTCTTTCCAATTTCTATAACAAAAATCATTTGCATCTTATGTGTTTTCATTACCCCCAGATTAAGCTGTACATAGACTCTTTTTGAGAGAAACAACTTTATTTGCGTATGGTGCCTATTTCACTAATGAGATGGTTTGAATAAGATATGTCCTCCACGGCTCCTGTGAGGAATGCTTACTCTCCAGATGGCGGTGGTATTTTCAAGGGTTTTGGAGACCCCAGAATGGGGGCCTAGCTAAAAGAAACTGTTCACTTGGGTCACACCACTAGGCCTTGCACTTAGGCTTAGGTGCTGTCCTATAGCTTTTTCACTCAAGCCTCACCCACTACCACTTCAACTCCACTTCCTGCTTTTTGTTTCTGTTGTCTCATGGATTTTTCTACGCTATCTGGCTTTGAATTATCTCAGCTTCCCGAGTACCTAGGATTACAAGCATGAGTCAGATGCCCTGCACAAGCCTCACCGCTCACAAGATTATGCCCACAACACTGCTATACAAGGGACCAGGCTCCTGTCACATGACCTTGAGAGACAACCCTCCTTCAAATGACATCAGCAATCACTCGTGGTTATAACTTAAGATTTAAATTATGATGTAATTGTTTAAATTATTTTTTCCTTTATTGTAGAATCTCCTAGAACACTTAGCAGATCCCAGGACAGAAAAGGAAAGGAATATGTCAGTCTCTGAAAGTCTGCAGTATTTCCATTAGCCTGCACTCTTCGTATAAACCAGAAGATATGCAGTTTCCCGCCTAAAAACAGAGATTTATGAGCATAGTAAAATTAAACATCTGCAGCGAAAGGACAGCAAGACCGAGGGTCAGCAAGCTTCCAGGCTAGCAGAGCAAGTCTTCATCCAATCACCTACCACCCATCTCATCAAGGAGAAAACAGTGATTTGGAACAGTCACTTCTACGCTCTTGTGCGTTGGTAAATCTTCATCTACCTATCACCTACCATCCATCTCATCAAGGAGAGAACAGTGACCTGGAATAGTCACTTCTACGCTCTTGTTAGTTAGCACAAATCACAGCCAGCCTGATTCTAGATGGCTCACACCTGAGGATCAGAGTTTGAAGCCAGCCTGGACAGAAAAATCTATGAGACTCTAATCTGCAATAAACTACTCAGAAAAAAGCCAGAAGTAGCACTGTGATTCAAGTGGTAGAGCTCTAGTCTTGAATACAAAGAAGCTCAAGGATAGCACCCAGGCCCTGAGTTCAAGACCCATGACCAGCAAATTAAATAAATAAGATAAAAATAAGGGGCCTGGAGTGTGGCTTAGTGGCAGAGTGCTTCCCTAGCATGCATAAAGCCCTGGGTTCCATTCCTCAGTACCACATAAACAGAAAAGGCTGGAAGTGGCACTGTGGCTCAAGTGGTAGAGCCCTAGCCTTGAGAAAGTGCAAGGACAGTGCCCAGGCCCTAAGTTCAAGCCCCTAAACTGGAAAAAATAAACACATAAATATATAAATAAAATAATAAATCAGGGACAGGCAAATTATGAGAGTTGGAGTATAAGCCAACTCCAACCCTGTTTTTGGAAAACAACTTTTTTTGGAACACAGCCAATTATATTCATTTACACATTCATGTACTGTATATGGAATCCGATGTGTTACAGGCCAAAGCAAGTAACAGCTACAAAAACTGTGCCCCACAAACTCTGAAGTTCTTTCTCTCTAGCCATGGTCATGTAGAGTGTGCTAACCCCTGTTCTAAATCACAGAGGAGTCAATAAGCCAAAATTGGCTAAGAACAGATACCTAAGAGAAATACTCAGGATAAATGAAAAACAGGAAAAGTAGGTTAGAGGAGAGCATCAAACATAAACACCACCTAATCCATTAATTTTGAATTAATCAAGCCTCTTTGTGTGGCTCAGTATGCCCTCCAGTACCACCTCCAGTTCCACTATGGGCACACATAAAACCTCTCTGCCTTAACTTTCTTCAGCTTTTCTCTCTAAGTTTCACCTCTGTAGCCATTAAAAATATGTCTTGATGCTTAGTGAGTGTATGCTGCTATGCCAGACTGGGAAAGATGAGAAGAGTGGTCCTGTCCCCTGGTCTTCTAGGCACCATGGCTCATACTTGTAATCCTAGTTATTCAGGAAGCTTAGATCTAAGGATTTATGATCAAAGCCAGCAGAGCAGGAAAGTCTTTGATGCCCTCATCTCCAATTACCCACCCAAAAGCAGGACATGTGGTAGAGAGCTAGCATGAGCAAAAAAGCTCAGGGACAATGCCCAGGACTGGACTTCAAACCTCAGAACCAGCACCAAAAATTAAAAAAAAAAGAGTACATGGTCTAATGGGGGGGGAGTCATATAATTAAAAAAAATTTTTTGGAAATAATAAAGGAGGCATGCTCAAGAAGCAATGGAAGCAAAAAATAAGATTTCCTACCAATCTGCTTGAGTGCATCAGTAAAGGCTTTGCACAGTAGAGAAGGCCATGATTATAAAAAGCACAAGGAGGTGTTTGCTCAGAGGTTAAATCAGGACAAGGTAATAGAGGCCAGAAACCACGTGTGTATAGTTACAGAGGATACTTCTACCTGAGCACTACTGAAGCCTTCATTCTCAGAGAAGTATGGTGTAATGGGATGAGTGTTGAAAGATGGACAGAATGGTTTAGTAACTAGGGAATGCTCAGAAGAAAGGCAATAATTCGTCCATGCAACTTTCATAAAGCTCTGAGAACCCAACGCACCCTGTCACGCATGTGCTTCTCTTACCAGCGGTAGTAATTACTTCCGTACGTGCACTGGATGTCTTCCCAGGACACCTAGAAGAACACACACAGATGACAGCAGCAGCTAGTTGGTAGCTAGGAAGTATTCAGGGAATACAGGGCTCTGTAATCTGCCCACTGTGATGACAGCTGGTGACACGATGCCCTGTATAACAATGCCCTCTGTAATGTGCTCACTCATCTTTAAACTTTTACACTTATGCCCCCAGAGTTTTATCTTGCATCTTTCTAATTTCTGGTTTCATACGTTTCCTATAGAGCATAAAACATCAAGGCACTGGACCCACAGGGCCAGAAACCTAAACACTGAAGCAAGCAGACTCTTAGAAAGCAATAAACCACCTGGGCACTGATGGCTCAGGCCTGTAATCCTAGCTACTCAGGAGGCTGTGGTTCAGAGCCAACCCAAGCAGGAAAGTCAGTGGGACTCCAACACACTACTCAGAAGAAGCTGGAAATGGCACTGTGGCTCAAGTGCTACACTCTAACCTTGAACACAAAGAGGTTTAGGGGTAGTACCTAGGCCCTGAGTTCAAGGTCCGGGACTAGAAAAAAAGCAATAAATCTAGACAGAGGAACAGCTTTGAACCACACAACTCCCCAGCTACTACACACAAAATAGAAGGCCATACTGTGTCTTCAACTCTGCTGAGGATTTACTAGCGATGGCTAATTCAGAACAAGAGAACATGTGGATGATAAGCCTCACCCAGCCAACACTGGAGTCGTTGAAGCAGAACCATTTTCCACCCAATGCATTCCATATATAAGCACAGTAGTGACCGAAGTCGGCCATCCCGACATGGGCGATCACAGCAAAGAGTTCATCCTGCCCTTCAGGCAGGAAGAAGACAAGGCTCTCAGTGATTTATCCCGCCTTCCCCAGCCCTAGTCTTGAAGGAAGCATGTTTTGCCATGCATTTGTTACTGCTCTGTGCTAGGCACTGGTACTTCAAAGGTACTAGAGAAAAGTCCTTGACCTGGAGAATCTCATAGCTACTTAAAAGGAAACATTATAAACCAGAACTATAATGGCTTGCTTTATATTGGATACATGCATACAGTAAGTAGGGATTGGTCAATCTTTGTCCCCTGAGGAACGTGGAAACCCCCCAAGAAAAGACCTATTTTAACTCCCAAGAAAAGGGTGGATAAAAAGGGAATTTGTTTTGTTTTGGTTTTGGTTTGGTTTGGTTTGAGGAAGGGTTTAGGGAGGGAATTTTGGAGCCTTTGTTTCATTTTGGTCTCTTCTTTTTTTTTTTTTTTGCCAGTCCTGGGGTTTGAACTCAGGGCCTGAGCAGTGTCCTTGGGTTTTCTCAAGGCTAGAGCTCTACCGCTTGAGCCACAGCATCACTTCAGCCTTTTCTCTGGAGGTGGAACTAAGGAATCAAACCAGGGTCATTGTGCATGATGGGCCAGCACTCTCCACACCACACTTCTGGCCACTTTTTTTCTGCTCTTGTGAGACAAGGTCTTACCATGTAACCCTAGCTGCTTTGAACCAATGATCCTCTGGCCACTATAGGCAGTGCCACTATGCTTGATAAAATAAATAAACAAATACTCTGCCTGAAATACACCTTCGCTCCTGTGACTCACAACAACCTGAGGACCACCTGTCTTCCTTGGTACTCCCCTGGCCTGCAAACAGCGTACATTCTCAGATGAGCGCAGTGCTCAGAGGAGGCAGACCTCACTGCATGAGACGCTGCCCTTCCTCAGCCAGTGTGCACCCAGCACAGCTGCTCACCTCACCCCACAGTGGAAGCCAGCAAGAGACCCAGTCACTGGCCTTGGCTGGTAAGAACCTGGACCTGGAGAATTCTTGAGTAGGTGCCATCTAACAGCTGAGGGGTTAGAGCAGCTGAGCACTGCAGATCTCAGACAAAAGCCATGAGTGTCCCAGGGCTGCACACAGGCCCTTGAAACCCTAGGAGTAGGCGTCTGTCGTAGAGAGCTGGTCTAAAACTGGAGAGAAAAACGCACCTACCACCCACCCACCACCACCTGTCCCCGTACTGTCCCTGCCCTTCTGCTCTCAGTGAAACTACATGGGAAGCCCAGGGATCCTGGCACCAGCCCCACCTGGACCCCACCCCACCACACATCATGAAGAGTACTGAAGGTGTCTGGGAAGCTTTGGCCAGGAAACCCACAGTGGAAGCATTTGAATCTGAGGTGTGAGTACATCACACAGGCCCTTGAAACCTTAGGAGCAGGCGTCTGTCGTAGAGAGATGGTCTAAAACCGGAGAGAAAACCCCACCCGCCACCCACCCACCACCACCACCTGGCTCTGCACTCTCCCTGCCCTCCTGCTCTTGGTGAAGCTACATGGGAAGCCCAGGGATCCTGGCACCAGCCCCACCTGGACCCCACCCCACCATGCATCATGAAGAGTACTGAAGGTGTCTGGGAGGCCTTGGCTAGGAAACCCACAGTGGAAGTATTTGAATCTGGGGTGTGAGTACCTGGTTTCCACGTGTCTTCATCCCACAGTTATCACAGAACCACTTGCTTCTGCTGGCTAAGTCCCTAGGGTGGAAAAAGCAGCGCAGGATGTCTTCCTGCCCGGTGGAGGGGAACAGGCAATGTTAGCAGACCCCTTCCATCAAGAAAGCAGCCCGCCCCCAAGGGTGAGGGTTCAAGCTTTGCTTCCACTTTCCCCCGCAGTCTTCTAAATGGCCCCTACCTCTACTGCTACATGTGCCAGGATCTTCCATGAATAGGAGGGGGAAAAAACGGGAGAGGCCCTTGTTAGTAGAACAGTATAAGAAAAGTAGAAATAGTAGAGAGAACGTTTTCTGATCAATGAAATTGACCCTCTAGAGCTATGCAAGTGAAACAGAATTATTTTTGATATCAAGGGAAAATGACACAAACAACAGGGCACTGCCAAAGTGGAGTGTGTGGATTCACCAGGTCTCACCAGCGTTTTCAGAGGTTTTGAGTCCATGTCACACAGAGGAAGAGGGAGGGTCAGCACACAGCTGGTCCTACTGCTCTCTCCCGTACAGGTGAGGCAAACCAAGGAAACCTTGACCTGCATCGTGTACAGAGCCTGCAGCTTCTCCACTTGTAAGAAGGAGCCAAGGACAGGTTAGGCTGTTGTCCAGAGTGGACCTGTTAGACTGCCTGGCCCCTCACGCTGGTTGCCCTGCACACAAGGGTGCAGTGGGTGGGGGGAAGAACACCGGGTTTCTGAGGAACCCTCGCTGCACGTGGCATAAACAATGGTGAGAGACTTCTACGGGTCCTCTGACTGCTCCAGCTTCAGGCGCTTACCAAGTCCACATCAGATATTTGATCCTTAATTAGGTTCCAGAACGTGAGATAAAGCTGAGCGGCATCATTGCTGGACAAACACTAGCTAGAAAGAAGCAACAGCACAGTAGTGAGGGCGCTGGAGACGTCCCAGGACCAGACGCCCTGGCTGCACCAACACTCACCACTTGACTTTTACTCTCTTTCCCCGACTCTGCCAAAGGTCAGTATGTACTACCTATGAGCCGTTCAGGACACGAAAAGTATTCTTGGTCCTGAATTGGACAGTTCCTCTTAAACTTATGACACCAGAATGGAACAGGGCTCAAAGTCTGCAGCCCATCCGCTCTACATGCTCTAAAGGATCTGTTAAACTGGCAGCCGAGATGGAAAGGGAAAAGCCTGCCACAGAATAGCCAGAGCAGGAACTGGGTCAACTGCAGGATCCAGGAGAGGCAGAACACGTTCTGACACGCCAGCTGTGTTCTCAGACATCACCAGCAGCACCAGCAGCTGCCTGGCAGGGCCGGGGTGGACACACTGGGTTCCAGGAGGACAGACCACCTCCAGGGATGTCTACTGCACGGGGCCAGCCACACCTCATCCCAGCAGCTGCCCTTGCTCCCTGACCACAGGACTCTGCACCTGGGGCACGCCTAATCACACCAGAACTCCGAAAGGACCCAGAGACTACAACACCGCATCTAAAGTCTTGCTGATAGAGCCAACACACATTCATTCTCAGAAAGACAAAAAACAAAAAAATTGTAGAGAGCCATTGCAATCGCCATTACAAGATGGCGCTCACATCCGCCTCCGTGGTTGCTTTTCTGAGTTGTTTGTCTAAAAGTTTCCAGGAAGAGATTTGACTGTTCATGCCCTTAATGCGTGATCGGAAGTATGCATGTAGTCATACTGCTGTGTGTCCGGAGTGTGCTGGAGATATGCTGTAGTTGATTGGATGTTAGTGTTTAAGGAAATAATTGTGATTGGTTAATAGGCCTATTTAAGGTCTATGTTTGAGGAAGTTGGGGTCGACCCAGCATGGCTGTACTAGCTTGCTGAATAAACTGCTGCTCGAGAAGAAGTTATCTTTGTCGTGTCCTTCCTTGCCGGTCGAGGGAGTCGCGACAAAAAATACCTTTTTTTTTTTTTTATATACTGGTTCGGCAGGCTGAGTCAGGGCCTGGGTACTGGCCTTGAGGTTTTTAGCTCAAGGCTAGTACTCTACAACTAGAGCTACAGCTCCATTTCCAGGCTCTTTTTGGTAGTTAATTGGAGCTAAGAGTCTCATGGACTCTCTTACCCAGCTGATTTCAAATGGTGATCCTAACATCTCAACCTCCCAAGTAGCTAGAATTACAGGCGTGAGCCACAGGTGTCTGACTTTCTTTTTAATGTTTCACCCTTTATCCCTTTTTAAAATGGTCATTCTCTGTAGTTTTTCTTTTCATTTTACCTGTCTTACACTTACAAAGCATTCTACTATACATTTATTCTACCTTTTTTTCCTTCTTTATCCCTAGCTTTTCTTGCCCTAGCAATTCTTTACTTATTTTGTGTATGTGTGTGTGTGAGAGAGAGGCATGGGACTTGAACTCCGGGCCTGGGCACTGTCCCTGAGCTCTTAGGCTCAAAGCTAGTGCTCTACCACTTGAGCCACAGCCCTACTCCCAGTTTTCTGGTGGTTAATTGGAAGTAAGAGTCCCATGGACTTTCATGCCTGGACTGGCTTTGAATAGCGATCCTCAAATCTCAGCCTCCTGATTACCTAGAATTACAGGCATGAGCCCCTGGCACCCAGTCATCTTTTGTTCCTCCATTCTCCTACTGTATTATATAAGAACATCAGTTCTCACATACCAACTGAACTTTACTTATTGTAAATATTTGGTTAGTTATTGAATCAATGAGATTGTTAGTACTAAGTTATATCAGAGCCGGGAGTTTGGCCTAGTGGTAGAGTGCTTGCCTAGCATACACGAAGACCTTGCTACCACATACATAGAAAAAGCTGGAAGTGGTGCTGAGGCTCAAGTGGTAGAGCTCTAGCCTTGAGAAAGTCCAAGGACAGTGCTCAGGTCCTGAGTTCAAGCCCAGGACTGGTAAAAATTTGGATTGTCAACCCAGATAATAACCATTTCTGTCAGAATACTAATTTTCAATGGAAATTTTTCAGACAACCAAAATCCCAAACTACAAATTGAGTTTAAATGAGTAAATCTTTTTTTCTTGAACTCAGGGCCTGGACATTCACTGTCTTTGAGCCTTTGTTCTCAAGGCTAGCACTCTACACTGGAGCCACAGCACCACTTATAGCTTCTTCTGAGTAGTTTATTGGAGATAAAGTGTCTCACTGGGACTTTTCTGCCTGGGCTGGCTTTGATCCGTGATCCTCAGATCTCAGCCTCCTGAGTAGGTAAGATTGCAGGCATGAGCCACAGGCACACAGCTGAGCAAATCTTAACATAGGAACACAGCAGGTATGAAAAGACATGACACCTCAAAAAAGTCAACAGTCACACACAAAGGATCAGAATCACAGTGAAGTAGAGGAGGACCGAATCACTGAGCTGAAGTGATGATAGAATGAGCAATGAGAATTGATCATTCTCAATGGCATCAGAGAATACTGCCCATCTGAACCTTCTCTCCTCCTCCATCTCCCCTCCCCTCAGCTGCCCCTCCTCCCTCTTCTTCCTCACTCCCTCACTCTCTTCTTCTCCCCTTATCTTTCCTCTACCTCCTACAATTTCTCTCTGGCTTCCACCCTCTTTAGATAAGCAGACAGGAGCCACTGCTTAGAGGAGTATCTTACATGGCACATTGTATTTCTGGAGACAGTATGCAGGGACAGTGTGAAGGAGGGCAAGTCCAGGCACACTGGTTCCTGTGCATGTATGAAAAGAGAGTAAGGAAGCCTGCTATTGTTTAAAATGAGGGAGGGCATAAGAAAAGGAATAAAAGAGGTAAATCTGACCAAACTATATTAAGTATGGTAATGCCATAATGACACCTTTTTTTTTGCCAATCCTGGACTTCTCAGGGCCTGAGCACTGTCCTTGGACTGTCTCAAGTCTCTACCACTTGAGCCTCAGCACTATTTCTGGCTTTTTCTAAGTATGTGGTACCAAGGAATCGAACCTGGGTCTTTGTGCATGCTAGGCAAGCACTCTACCACTAGGCCAAACTCCCGGCCCCAATGACACCTTTTTGTACAATGAAAATACACTAATAAAAAGGTAGAAATGGCTGGGCATGTGGCTCACGCCTATAATACTAGCTATTCAGGAGGCTGAGATCTGAGGACCAAGGTTCAAAGCCAGCCCGGGCACAAAAGGACCTGACACTCAAGGGGGTGGTAGCCTTGAGCTGAAGAGCTTTGAGATAACACCCAGGCCAAGTTCAAGCCCTATGACCTAGGGGGAGAAAAAGGTTAAAATGAGAAGATAATAAATTAACTCATTATTTATTAATATTTGTCTTGAATATTCAGTTCTTTACAATGACTTCGAGGATTTTTTTTTCTTTTTCCAGTACTGGATCTTGAACTCAGGGCCTGGGCACTGTCCTTGGGCTTTCTAAAGACTAGCTCTCTACCACTTGAGCCACAGTGCCACTTCCAGCTTTTTCTGTGTATGGAACCCAGGGCTTCATGGATGCTAGGCAAGCACTCTACCACTAGGCCATGTGCCCAGCGTGACTTGAACTTTTAAAGGCCTTTCAGAAATTTCCAGAAAAAGAATCTTTTTCAGAAGATTCTGGGCCTACAGATATAATAGGAAAGGAAGTCAGGATTCTTCTGAGGCCCCACTTCAGAAAGGAAGCTGATCCCTCAGGGGACCAGCCCCTCCAGCAAATATTTTTCACATACCACACCTTCTGCCGCTCTTGAGAGATGATCCACGTAGAACCAGATCACCAAGTGTCTGGGTCACCCTGGCAGGCGCCATGCTTCTGTAGGGAAGAGTACAGGCTTTTAAACAGGATGACACAGTCCAGGGGAACCACAATTCGATCCCCACAGCTTCATCCTCACCTATCTAGCTTCTTTGTAGGTATATTTGCAACCTTGAGAATACAGATGGACTTTAGCCAAAGCTAGGACCCTTGTTTTGAACTTTAAATTGTGTGCTTAGACAACGGTCTTCAAAACTAGGCTTTGCCGTCAGAGAACATGGACTTTTTGCATAATAAGCTGTATACATAGGATGAAGACAAAGGCAGCAGAGGGGAGGGGGATGGACAAATCCTGGGGCACAAGACCGAAAGGAAGGCACGGGGAAGGGCCGAGCTAGTAATCCAAGGTTCCGGGAGGATCTTGAGAGCACTGCCAGACCCTCACTGCTATCCCACACCAAACCACAGGCACTCGCTGTGCCCTGGCTCTAACCTGGGTGCCCCCCCCGACGTGCACCCTCATCCAACAGCTCACCGCCAGTCGTGTTGTGCACGAATGTGCATACGGAGCACATTCCCCAACCAGCCACTCCAGAGCACATCGCAGCACTCGAGCTCATCCCACCAGGGGAGTCCTCGCCCACTTCCTAACCCTTCACACCTCCTCAGTCCTTGTCCCCAACCTATCCTTTGTCCACCGTGTGCCCTGCGCCCTCCCCTGACCCGGGCCCCAGCCCCGACCTGGGCCTCAACCACGGATCACCGGCTCACCGTGACCCTAACCCGGACTCAGCCTCTAGCATCCACCTGCTCCGTGAGGCGAGGGACACACCCAACGCCCGCCCGCCTAGCCTGGTTCCACACCCTCACTGTTGGCACGCACGCACACCCAGCAGCCCCCCCCCCCCCCCGCACCTAACCTGAACGGCCTGCCACGCCAGGCCGATTCCTCTCGGGTAGCCTGGACGTGGGCTGGGGGCGGTGAGGTAACTCCGCCCGAGGCCTGGCAGCCCGGCCTCGGCCCCGCCCCCCGGCCCATCCGGCCCCGCCTCCGGCCCCGCCCCGGCCCCGCCCCCTGCCTCGTCCATCCCCGGCCCCGCCCCCGGTCCTCGCCCACGCCCCATCTGCCCCCGGCCCCGCCCCCTCCCCCCCCCCCCCCCCCCGGCCTATCCATCCCCTGCCTAGCCCCCCTGTCCTCGCCCACGCCCCATCCGCCCCCGCCCCCGCCCGGCCCCGCCCTGGGCTAGTTCGTCCCTGGCCCCGCCCCAGGCCACGCCCCAGGCCCCGGCCAGCCCCCGGCCCCGGCCCATCCGGCCCCAGCCCCGCCCCGGCCCCGGCCGGCCCCGCCCCCGGCCCCGCCCCTCTCCCTCCCGGGGCAGCGAGTGTGACTGTCGCCGTCCGGCCCGTAGGCGTCCTGCCCCAGGCTCCCCGTCCACGGTCTCGGGTTTTAGCGGCGCTTCCACGCTCACCAGAGCCCGGCGTCTCGGCTTCCTCGCGGCTCCGGGAGAGCCGGGGTCCCGGAGAGCGGGCGGGCGGGCGGAGCGGACGAGGGCTCGCTGGACGCGGCGTGCCCGGGTCTGCAGCTCCGAGAGTCGGGCGGGCATGTTCCGGGCCGGCAGGGCCCGCACCCGCGAGGACGCGGGCGCGAGGACGCGGCCGAGGCTCAGGTCAGTGCCGGCCGGCGGGCGCCCGGCGACCGGAGGGGCAGGGCTGGGAGCCCGGCGGGGCCGGGGGCGGGGCCGGGGACGGGGACGGGGACGGGGACGGGGCCGGGGACGGGGACCGGGACGGGGACGGGGCGGGGGACGGGGACGGGGACGGGGACGGAGTCGGGGCCGGGGACGGGGACCGGGACGGGGACGGGGTTGGGGACGGGGACCGGGACGGGGACGGGGTTGGGGACGGGGTCGGGGACGGGGACGGGGCCGGGGACGGGGACGGGGCCGGGCCGGGGACGGACGGGGACGGGGACGGGGACGGGGACGGGGACGGGGTCGGGGCCGGGGACGGGGACGGGGCCGGGGACGGGGACGGGGTCGGGGCCGGGGACGGGGACGGGGCCGGGGACGGACGGGGACGGGGACGGGGACGGGGCCGGGGACGGGGACGGGGTCGGGGCCGGGGACGGGGACGGGGCCGGGGCCGGGGGCGGGGCCGGGGCCGGGGACGGGGGCGGGGACGGGGACGGGGACGGGGCCGGGGACGGGGACGGGGCCGGGGACGGGGACGGGGTCGGGGCCGGGGACGGGGACGGGGGCGGGGACGGGGACGGGGCCGGGGGCGGGGGCGGGGACGGGGACGGGGGCGGGGACGGGGCCGGGGGCGGGGCCGGGGCCGGGGACGGGGACGGGGCCGGGGACGGGGACGGGGTCGGGGACGGGGCCGGGGCCGGGGCCGGGGGCGGGGACGGGGACGGGGCGGGGTCGGGGCCGGGGCCGGGGCCGGGGCCGGGGCCGGGGCCGGGGACGGGGCGGGGTCGGGGCCGGGGCCGGGGCCGGGGACGGGGCCGGGGACGGGGACGGGGCCGGGGACGGGGACGGGGACGGGGACGGGGACGGGGACGGGGCCGGGGCCGGGCCGGGGACGGACGGGGACGGGGACGGGGACGGGGACGGGGTCGGGGCCGGGGCCGGGCCGTGGGCGGGGCCGGGGCCGGAGCCGTGGACGGGGCCGGGGACGGGGCCGGGGCCGGGGACGGGGACGGGGCCGTGGACGGGGCCGGGGACGGGGACGGGGGCCGGGGGCGGGGACGGGGACGGGGCCGTGGACGGGGCCGGGGACGGGGACGGGGCCGGGGGCGGGGACGGGGACGGGGACAGGGGACGGGGCCGGGGGCCTCCCCTCGGCCTCCCCCCCTCGTAGGCCTCAGGACACGGTGGTGAGAAGCTCCGTCTGTAAATGGTTTCAGGGGTTCCTTCAAAATCCTCTACCAAACCATCCGAGCCGTGGAAATCCTTTCTTGTTGGAAACAAGCGTAAAGAGAGAAAGACACCGCGGCCAGCAGCGGGGGGAGTGCCCGCCTAGCGCGCGGGAGACCCGGGATTCCTGGGCTCCACACACACACAGAAAAGAGCCGGAAGTGGGGCTGAGGCTCGAGTGCTGGAGCTCGGCCTTGAGAAAGTCCAAGGACGGGGCTCGAGCCCAGGACGGGGGAAAAAGACCTTATGCAAGGTACAATTCGGTGGCTTCTGCTTGAGAACTGCCTTCTGAACCTTGCAGCTTCCACAGTTTTCCGTTTTGTTTTGTTGCTTTTTGGCAGCCGGGGACTTGAACTCTGGGCCTGGTTGCTGTCCCCGAGCTCTTCAGCTCAATGGCACCGCCCTATCCCGTGAGCCCCAGCCCCAGTTGGGATTTTCGTCTCACAGACTTTAGTCCCGGGCTGGCTTTGAGCTGTGATCTTCGGATTTCAGTCTTCTGAGTAGCTAGGATTACAGGCGTGAGCCTCCGCGCCCAGCTTCGTGATTTCTTTTTGTGTCAGCATTGCATCGTTTTGTGTTATTGACTTTGGTGTTTTCAAAAACACTTGCTTAAAACTTAAAACATCCATAGAAGTTTCTTGCATTTGATGAGGCTGTATATACATTCATATTCAAGAATATATCTTTTGCCTGCATACCTAAGGACTTAAATAGAAATTTGAGAACTTAACCTTAAATTTATACTCATCTATTTATACGTTTTCATAAACAATATCGGTTCATGGCATGTTGTTTAAAATGTTATCATTAAGTAGCTGTACAAACAGCATATAATTCTGTAAGTCATATTATAAGTAAAATGCATCTTGGCAGGTGACAGCCTTTCCATTGTTCTCTGCCCTCAAGTTACATAGTTCACGTTTTACATAAGGTTCATTGACTATGGCTCTACTTGTTCACCCTCCCTTCCTTGATTTGTGTGGCCCTCCTTTGCTGTCCTCTCCAACATGTTTCAGTTTCCTCATATTCATTCTGATAAATAGTTCATTAGATAGTTGCTCGGGAGAATTACATTTTTGGACTCTTCCACCTAGATATACCATCCTTTAGTCAGTTTGTGTGTATATACATAAAACATATGCCTATATGCATATGCTATCATGTATGTTTGTATTTTAGAACTACTTTTTATGTGAGCAAGCATATGTGATGTGCCAGGTGATGGTGGTTCATGCCTCTAATCCTAGCTACTCAGGAGACTGAGATCTGAGGATCATGGTTATTTGCATGACTCAATCATCCCTTGTAGGGCATCTGTGCTAGTTCTATACCTTGGCTATCTGTCATGAATAGTGACATAATGAACATGGATGTGCAAGTGCCTTTACTATATCCTGACTTGCAATGTTCAAGGTAGATGCCCAAAAGTGGTATTGTTAAGTCATAGAAAAGTTCTATATTTAGTTTGTTGAGGAATCTGCAAGCTGCCTTCCAGAGTGGATACACTAGTTTATATCCCCTACAAAAGTGCATCAGCATTCCTTTTTGCCACAGAATCACCATTAAGATTCTTACTATTTGTTTTCTCTATGCTGCCCAATCTGAGGTGAGATGAAATCTAAATATAGTTTTTTTATTAATTTTATTTTGTTGTAAAGGTGATGTACACATGGGTTACAGTTGTAATAACTATACAAGTAAAGTAATGAGTTCATTTCTTTTTTTCTTTTTCTTTTATTTCTTTTTTTTTTTTTTTTGCCAGTCCTGGACCTTAAACCCAGGGCACTGTCTGTCCTTGGACACTTTTTGCTCAAGACTAGCACTCTGCCACTTGAGCTACAATGCCACTTCAGACTTTTTCTGTGCATATGGGACTAAGGAGTTGAACCTAGGGCTTTGTGCATGCTAGTTGAGCTCTCGGCTACTAGAGCGCACTTCTAGCCATGAGTACATTTCTTATGGAAGAATGTTATTCCCTCCCTTGTTTCTCCCAATAAACATATTTTTGATGGATAGGAGTGCTGTGCATTTCCTCCTGTGTTAAGATGCCGGAGTCAGCCGGCAGCAAACCGGGATTCTTGAAATAGGGGGCAGGGACTTGGAAAAGAAATAGACAAGAGACAAACAGATGGGGTTTGGGAGGACTACAGCCCAACTCAGCAGCCCAAGAAGGCTGTGAGCTTAAGACTGTAGCACCCTTTATTTCCAAATCAAGGCTTATATACTTTCTTGAAACCAGGGAACTGCCAGGGGTTACATTCTTACAAAGCAGTAAATCTCAGATCAGTTAAGCAGGACAAGGCCATAAAACAATAGAGTAATAAAGCAATAAATCAATAAGATCAGGGAGCTCACAATACAGACACTGTAGCTCAAAATTCCTAGGCATGGTGCCATACTTGACAGCTCATATCTTTGTGTGGTTATCTTACTGAGTTATGCAGATTCCGGGTCAGTCTGACTCCACACTCCGGCTCCCAACATTAAGAGGCCATTTTTTTTTCCAGAAAAGTCTCTATTGATCCCCCTTTCCCATTTATTTTTGGGTTATTATGGGAGGGGGGTTAGTTTCTTTACCTAACTGCAAATTCTGGATAATAGGCCCTGTCAAAGGGTAAAGATCTCCTATGCTTTAGGCTGTCATTGTAGTTTAGTAACTACATTCTTTGCTGTGCAGAAACTTTTTTTTCATTGGTCATCAGTTGTGGGACTTGAACTCTGAGCCTGGGTGTTGTCCCTCAGCTCTTCAGCTCAAGGCTACCCCCCTACCCTTGAGCCACAGGGCTACTTCCAGCTTCTCTGGTGATTAATTGGAGATAAGAGTATCACAGACATGGTAGTGCCCAGGATAGCTTTGAATCACAATCTTTGATCTCAGCCTCTTGAGTAGCTAGGATTACAGCTGTGAGCCACCACTCCCTGCTTGCAGAAACTTTTTTGATGCAATCCCATTTTTATATTTCATTGCCAAGTTGTTGGTCCCCTGGAAATCTGCTCAGAAAGTTCCTGTCACGGGTGTGTGTGTGTGTGTGTGTGTGTGTGTGTGTGTGTGTGTGTGTGTGTGTGTGTGTTGTGTACCAGTCCTAGGGCTTACATTTAAGTCCTAGGCACTGTCTCTGAGCTTTTCTGCCCAAGGCTAGCACTCTATCACTTGAACCACAGCTTCCCTTCCACCTTTTAGGTAGTTAATTGGACATGAGTCTCATGGACTTTCCTGTTGGGACTGGCTTTGAACCCCAATCCTCAGACCCCAGTTTCCCAAGTAGCTAGGATTAAAGATGTGAGCCCCAGCATCCAGCTTTGTCATGACTTATTTTTTTAAAAATTAGCTTTCCAGGGCTAGAAATGTGGCTCAATGGTAGAGTGCTTGCCTAGCATTCATGAAGCCCTGGTTCAATTCCTCAATACTACATAAACAGAAAAGCCCAGAAGTGGCACTGTGGCTCAAGTAGTAGAGTGCTATCCTTGAGCAAAGGAAGCTCAGAGATGTACCAACGCCCTGAATTCAAGCCTCAGGACTGTCAAAAAGATTAGTTTGCCAAAACTTTATGCTTTCCTTGTAAAACACACATTATAACTTGTCCACAAAATTTTTGCAAATGCATTAAAGAGACAAGTGGGCTAGAGAAAATAAATAGGAAAAAACATTAATGAGCATTCTATTTTGTTTTTACATTTTATTTATTTCTCTATTTATTTATTGCCAGTCCTGGCTTGAACTCAGGGTCTGAGCACTGTCCTTGGGATTTCTCAAGGCTAAATAGAGCTCTACCACTTGAGCCACAGCACCACTTCTGGCTTTTTCTATGTATGTGGTACTGAGTGTGGTACTCCTGGCCTCCGGTTCACATTTATAGTTTTAACTTTCTGAGTATTCATTTTTAAATACTTATATATTCTTCCTTGCAAATGTTTTTAAAATTATAAGGCATTAAATTACCATGCTTTTGAAAAAGATAAGCTGAATGAGGTTGATGCACAATTGCTAACTTTTCTGGACATACATTTTAACTTTAAAATTTCAGTCCTGTTGAGTGAGACAAGTCGAGACCTAAGGAACAAAAGGCGCATGGTATCCCTAATATGTGGCTATTAAATCCAAAGAGTACAAGAGCAAGGACTCAATAACTGCATACCCAAAGCTATGAACATGGTAATGGAAATATAAACATAACTATATAGACATAAAAACCTATGACTCTATAGACATAATGTTTTATTTCTTAAATTAATATGTTTCTATGACATACAAACCTTTAGCCTAATTGGAATTAAGTTCTAAAAACTAAGTCCCAGTGATTGTAAATAGAGATTCCCTCCTTGAACACTTGTTTGTTAAACTTGTCATTTAAAATATGATGTAAAAATCAACATTAATAAATTCTTGAAAAAAATTTCAATCCTGAAATGATTCTGTATCAGAAAAAAAAGCCCTAAACAAATAAAAATTTGCTGAAGTTTGTTTCAGGCCAAAATTTCAGTATTGCATTTCTCAGTTACTTTTACTTATGTACATTAACCATTTGTGTCCTTTTAATTTCAAAAAGTTTTCAACTAATCATTGTAGCAAAAATATCTTTAAAGTTATACACAAAGTTAATGTAATCTTCCTTCTGAATCTTGTCTATGTAGCATATGACCCATATGACTTGGCACCATTTTTTTTCCAGTGCTAGGGCTTGAACTCAGGGCATGGGCACTGTACTTGAGCTTTCTCAAGGCTAGTGCTCTACCACTTGAGCCACAGCACCACCTCAGGCTTTTTCTTTATATGTGGTACTAAGGAATGGAACCCAGGGCTTTGTGCATGCTAGGCAAGCACTCTACTACTTGGGCACATTCCCAGCCTCATTATTTTCAACTTCTGTACATTTACTTATTTTTTAAAAAAATATATACCTCATATGGTAGGAATTCCAGTAATGGATGATATAGAAGTGTTTTCTATAAAACTATAGTTTAATTATAAGAGGTTTTTTTTTTTTTTAACTATCCTGGATTGGAAGACTAAAACAAAATACACTAGGATAGTGATATTAAGAAATGCTGATAAGACTCAATTGAGTGACTTTGTTGAAGGCCTAGTTGCTAATAAATAGCCCTAGTCCGGGACAAAGTGATAATTACAATTTTATTTTAGTTCTTTATTTTTGGTTGTGGGGCTTGAACTTGGGCCTGGGTGCTGTCCTTGAGCTTCAGCTCAAGACTAGCACTCTACCATTTGAGCCACAGTGCCACTACCAGTTTTCTGGTGGTTAATTGGACATAAGAGTCTCACAGACTTTTCTTATTCGGGCTGGCATTGAACCATGGTCCTCGGATCTCAGCCACCTGAATAGCTAGGATTACAGTTGTGAACCACAGGCACCAGGCCATAATTATTTCTGACACCTAAATTTAATTCCTGTTTACTAGAAATAATTTGCTGAAAATGTATGATGATCTAAATTTCATTCTCTTGGGTCCAGGAGTGTGGCCTAGTGGTATAATGCTCCACCTAGCATGCACAAAGCCCTGAGATGGATTCCTCAGTCCCACAAACTCAGAAAAAGCCAGAAGTGGTGCTGTGGTTCAAGTGACAGTGTGCTAGCCTTGAGCAAAAAGTGTCCAAGGACAGTGCCCAAGGCCCTGAGTTCAAGCCCCAGGACTGGTAAAAAATTAAAAAATAATAAATTTAATTGTCTTGCCCACAGGACAATTAAACATCTTCTAATACCTTATCTAGAAATTTCAATAGCAAAAGTATTCCTGATTAGTAACATTATAGTTAATAGGAATAAACTCTAAAAGTAAAAGCAAAGATAAAAACAAAAACCTTTTGAAAATATAGCATCAAGTATGCATTGCCTTTATTTGGGGGAGGGTGGGGTCAGTCCTGAGGCTTTGGGTTTTTTGTTTGTTGTTGTTCTATTTTTAGTTGGAGCTGTAGGGCTCCAACTCAGGGCCTGGGGGCTTCTACTGCCTAAAGTGTAAGGTAGTAGATTCAAGAGTAATTGTATTTGCATTTTAGCAGCTCTATGTGGTGAGCAGAGAGGTTATTTCTTCTGCTTACAGCTGAGGAAAGTATGTGATTAGACATTGGTGCCCAAATTAGAGCACTCTGACCCTCTTGCTGGGGAATTTATTGTTCTTATGGATTATCAAGCATTATAACTATTATTATATGGTTTTACTGTGCTCAATTCTTGTGTTTGCATATTCTTCCTCACTTTCTTCTTTTGGTGCCTTATCCTGGGGCTTACCTCTGGGATAGGGTGCTGTCTCTGACCTTCTTTTGATCAAGTGTGATGGGTTGCCAATTGAGCCACAGCTCCACTTCATGCTTAGAGCAGTTTATTGGAGAAAAGAGTGTCAGGGACTATCCTGCCCAAGGTGGCTTCAAACCACAATCTTTAGATCTCAGCCACCTTAGTAACTAGGATTAAAGATATGAGCCACCAGCACCCCGCCTTGCTTTCATCTTTTTTTTTTTTTTTTTTTTTTTTTTTTGCCAGTCCTGGGCTTGGGCTCAGGGCCTGAGCACTGTCCTTGGACTTTCTCAAGGCTAGAGCTCTAGCTCTACCACTTGAACCTCAGCACCAATTCCGGCTTTTTTCTATGTATGTGGTACCGAGGAATCGAACCCGGGTCTTCATGCATGCTAGGCAAGCACTTTAACCACTAGGCCAAACTCCCGGCCCCCTTGCTTTCATCTTTATCAGCACGGTAAGAGTCACTGGCAACAGTCTTAGGCTGTTATCTCTTGCTTTGAGGGAACATCTTTCCTCAGAACAACTAGTGGCGGTAGAATAAGTCACCAAATTTGTTATAAATTGAAAATGAAGAAATAGTACTAAATGAATTGAATTTAAGACGAGCTTTGAGCAATCTACTTATGTACATACAGTTTACAGAAGTGTATGCCCACTTAAGTATCTTCATCCATATTCTATTACTATTCAAATGTAAACTTTGTGGTTTTATAATAGTTAAGTCTCTTACATTTTAACCAATGATTCAATATTTATACATAAAAATTGGAATTTTAGGGCACTAATTGTATAAATTTATGACTATCATAAATTAGAAAAAGTATAAAGTTGCAGGTTGTGTATGTGTGTATATGTGTGTATATGTGTGTGTGTGTGTGTGTGTGTGTGTGTGTGTGTGTGTGTTTCCTATTCTGGGACTTGATCCCAGGGTGTGATCACTGTCCCTGACCTTTTGTGCTCAAGGCTAGCACTTGAGCAACAGCTTTATATTCAGCTTTTTTGGTAGTGTATTGAAGATAAAGGCTGTCACACACTTTTCTGTTCTGGCTAATTTTGAACCAGGATGCTTTGATCTTAGCTTCCTGAGTATCTGGGATCACAGGCATGAGACACTGGCAGCTGGCTTAAAATGTACTTTTAAAATTGTTTACAAAGATTTATTCACAATTTTTAAAAATTGCGGTTGCCATTATACTACATAGTTTATAAGGTATTGGTTCTGTGCTAAAACATTATAAACTAGAGTCTAATGAACCTGCATTTTATGAAGTTCTTTCCCTTGTGGTTTAAAACTTTAAAGGAATGCAACCTCCTGTGGCCCAGTTTTCATTTATTGCTTACCCCTGGCTTCTGTTACTACTAGAGGAAAGAGCTCTTGAACTTGCTACAGATGGTAAATATTTTATTATGTCTTATCTCTGGTATATTTTATGTCAGAATTCTATTGTTTCACTGAGATTATAATCTATGGAAATAAGGACCTCACATCTCTTCTGAGCTAAAGGGAAAAAAAAATATGGGCTGCAGAGGAAGGTGGGTCATTTGTGTAGTGAAAAATAGAAAATAAGAATATATCCAAAGGCTGGGAGTGTAGCCTAGGGGTAGAGTGTTTGCCTCGAATGCGCACACGAAGCCCTGGGTTTGATTCCTAGCTACTACATACACATAAAAAGCCTGAAGTGGCACTGTGGCCCAAGTGGCAGAGTGCTTGTCTTTAGCAAAAAGTATCCAAGGACAGTGCCCAAGCCCTGAGTTCAAGGCTCTAAAATAGAATCTTATTCTTTACTTTTCTTCATTTTCTCCAATATATAAAAGATGGTTAAAAGTTTGAACAAGGGCCGGGAGTCTGGCCTAGTGGTAGAGTGCTTGCCTAGCATGCACGAAGACCCGGGTTCCTCGGTACCACATACATAGCAAAAAGCCAGAAGTGGTGCTGTGGCTCAAGTGGTAGAGCTCTAGCCCTGAGAAAATCCAGGGACAGTGCTCAGGCCCTGAGCCCAAGCCCAGGACTGGCAAAAAAAAAAAAAAGTTTGAACAAGGTATATTTTCAATAATTTATTATCTATAAGTAGTTGAGCAAAGGAATTACCTTTCAACCAGTTTATAATTGAAGGCACTTTTATATGGCTTCTTTTTTTGCATGAGTTCAATCTTGAAAAGGAGAATATTTTGCCATCTAGATATATCTTCAATAGATTGTCATATAGTGGAAAAGAGAGATATATTATTTCTAAGACAATTTGATATTACTTAGAACTTTATGAGGTACATATGTGAAAATGGAGAGAATGCATAGTGAGGGGCTGGGATTATGGCTTAGTAGTAGAGTGCTTGCCTAGCATGTATGAATCCATGGGCTTGATTCCTCAGTACTACATACACCAGAAGAGCCGGAAGTGGTGCTGTGGCTCAAATGGTAGAGTGGCTAGCCTTGAGAAAATTAGCTCAGGGACAGAACCCAGGCCCTGAGTTCAAGCCCCCAAAGTGGCAAAATATTTGAAAACAAGAATAAGAATACATGTTGTACCAGAACATAGAATACGTATTATAATACCTCCATAAAGCTGTTTATCTGAATTTAGAAGAATTACATTTCTAACTAGGTGCAAAAGTACATGACTGTAGTCTCAGCTACTCAAGAGCCTGAGGCAAGATTGTTTGAGTCTAGGAACTCAACGCCAGCCTGGGCTACAGAAGGTTGCCTAATGTGTAAGATACAGAGTTTATGCTTGGGTACATGATTTTTAAAAACTTACTGTTGAATGATGACAGGTTCGCTTCGTGGCTGGCTTTGTTGCCTAATAGCCATATAACCACTAACGAAAAGCATTGCCCAAATCTGTTTATTTTAACCTAGCGAAAAGATTTACATCGTTGTATATGAATTCTTAGCATGGTCAATGAATACAGAAAGTACATAATTTGAACAATGGCTGACTCGTGATCAGTGGTATCTTTTACCTTGAACTTACAAAAGCACCTAATGTCAACATTTACAAGGGAAAAATAAAAACTGTCTGCCCTTCCAAGACAGCTGCAGCTCATTACGTGGTTAGTACATCAACATCTGGGAAGAGGAGTGTACAGCTGCAGACAGAACAGGGACCCGGGGAGTGGAGGGCTGGGGGAGGGAGTCTGGGGGCGCCGCGGGGGGCGTGGTCAGGGTCGGGCCGGGGTGGGGCTGGGACGCAGCAGGGGGCGGGGCCGGGGGCGTAGCGAGGGGCGGGACCGGGCCGGGGTGGGGCTGGGACGCAGCAGGGGGCGGGGCCGAGGCTGGGTCGCCGCGGGGGGCGGGGCTGGGACAGAGCAGGGGGCGGGGCCGGGGGCGCTGCGAGGGGCGGGGCCGGGGCTGGGACTGGGCTGGGGCGCGGGGGCGTTGGGGAGGGTGAGAGGATGGGGGCGATCGGGGGGGATGGAGGGAGAGCTGGAGCCGCGGTGGTCGCGGCGGCTCCAGCGGAGAGTGCGCAGCGGAGAAGCGGGGAAGCGCGGAAGCCCCAGGGCGCGGCTCCGCCCTCCAGGGCGGGGACCGGGGACTCGGCGTTCTTTCGAGTCTCCGTTTCCCGGCAACCTGGACGGCGAGCCAGCCCGCGTGGACCCCGGGAACATGGCGTCCGCGGCGGCGTGCGGCTCTGGTCGGAGCCCAGCCGAGCCCTCCGCCACTGGCCCGGGCTCGGGTCAGGATGAGGACCGCGATTCTGAGGGTCGGGACAGTGACTGGGGTTCGGACGACTCTGCAGGCAGCGACTCCGCGTAAGGTTCTGGGGCCGGAAGGCCGGGCCTGTCCCCGCTCCGTGAGGCGGCGTGGGCCTCTCCTCCCCCCCTCGTGGGCTTCTCCTCCCTCCTCGTGGGCCTCTCCTCCCCCCTCGTGGGCCTCTCCTCCCCCCCTCGTGGGCTTCTCCTCCCTCCTCGTGGGCCTCTCCTCTCCTCCCCCCTCGTGGGCCTCTCCTCTCCTCCCTCCTCGTGGGCCTCCTCTCCTCCCTCCTCGTGGGCCTCTCCTCTCCTCCCCCCTCGTGGGCCTCTCCTCTCCTCCCTCCTCGTGGGCCTCCTCTCCTCCCTCCTCGTGGGCCTCTCCTCTCCTCCCCCCTCGTGGGCCTCTCCTCTCCTCCCTCCTCGTGGGCCTCCTCTCCTCCCTCCTCGTGGGCCTCTCCTCTCCTCCCCCCTCGTGGGCCTCCTCTCCTCCCCCCTCGTGGGCCTCCTCTCCTCCCTCCTCGTGGGCCTCTCCTCTCCTCCCCCCTCGTGGGCCTCCTCTCCTCCCCCCTCGTGGGCCTCCTCTCCTCCCTCCTCGTGGGCCTCTCCTCTCCTCCCCCCTCGTGGGCCTCCTCTCCTCCCCCCTCGTGGGCCTCCTCTCCTCCCTCCTCGTGGGCCTCTCCTCTCCTCCCCCCTCGTGGGCCTCCTCTCCTCCCCCCTCGTGGGCCTCCTCTCCTCCCTCCTCGTGGGCCTCCTCTCCTCCCCCCTCGTGGGCCTCTCCCCTCTCCCCTCTCCCTCTCCGGTGGTTCCCCCGTCCCCTCCACCCCCCCCTCCCCGCAGGCGGGCTGGTTCTGTAAGGAGGCCTTGTGTTTATTTTTCTGCCTCTCTGGGGCTTGAACTCAGGGACTGGCACTGTCACCTCACCTCTTGATCCACACAGCTCTACTTCTGGATTTTTTTTTTTTTTTTTGGATGGTTAATTGGAGGTAAGAATCAGGAAATTTCCTGCACGGGTGGCTTGGAACCGCGGTCCTCGGCTCTCTTCCTCTTGAGTAGCTAGGCTATAAGCTTCAGCCAGCCGCGACAGCCACGGGGATGATTGGGCCCCTGGTTCAGGAGGGTCACCCAGTGTTGACCCAGGCCTCGCCGGCTGCCTCTGCCTCAGCCCCCTCCTCCTGACCGCGGTCCCCTCCTAACTGACTTGGTCCCCTCCTGACCTGGGTCCTCTCCTGACTGAGTCCCCTCCTGACCTCTGTCCCCTCCTGACCTAGGTCCCCCCCTGACCACTGTCCCCTCCCAGCCACAGTCCCCTCTCAACTGAGGTCCCCTCCTGATACAGCTTGCTATTTTGACATATCATCTGTCCGTGTAATGAGAATATTTATGAACTTGTCCCTGAAGTGATCCACTGATGAGGTTATCCATAACCTTTCCATAACACCATTAGTTGACTGGGACAGTGAGCCTTTGGGTGGGGGGGACTTTGTATTCAAACCATAGCAATGTATAGCCATACAATTTACATTGTGACAGTTTAAAATGATTCCTTTGTGAACGACTACCATGGGTACATAATTATTTAGACTCTTTAGAGTGAAACTACACAGTTATCAAATAGTAGTATCTGTGACTACAGAAGTAGTTGAATTAATGTGTGACTAACGGCATGTGATAAGTATGTTACTCACCTAAGATGATGCTATGCACTGGAGTTAAGTAATACAAAGACATGTTACTTTTCATACTAAGCTTGTGTCTTTGTCATACTAGTATATAGTAATTGTACAAAGAGGTTTTATTATGGTACTACCATACCTGCATATAACAGACTGATGAAAGTCACTCCCTCCTTCTTACACCTCTGCCTTCCTTCTTGACCCCTAGACTTGGAGCCTTGATGTCCTCAGAGACATAAACTTCAAGGATTGTGGAAGAGGTGGAATCTGAAGGGCTCAACCTGTAAACCGCCCTGTAGTCACCATTGGTTCACAGTACACAAGAAAGGGAAAGCATTTGCACAATCAGCCCTTCTGGTAGAGACTGACTCTATTAGAGGCAGACTAGACCAAGTGCTCGGAACATGCAGGCATAAATCTTTTGATAGCTGAGCCTCACCCACACTCTGTTGAACAGTTCCTGGAAGTTGTAGGTGGAAGGAATCTGTAAAATCCTGATAATTGGGAGGATCTGGGCTTTAGGGCCCCATACCTGCCTGGCAGCAAACATATGCTCTTCCCAAAGGCATATCTCCATTCTTCAGGATTCTACAAAAACCATTTTACAGAAAATAAATTAGAAATGAGAAAACTTTAAAAGAATACTATAACTTCCTCTCCCTTCTGCCTAATCTGTAATCCTGATAATAACTCCCTAGTAGGAAAATAGAACACCCTTTCTTACATTGGACTGATATTAAGATTATCTTTCTTTTTTTAATCTTTCATAGTGATCTAGAGCCTGAATGGCTGGACAGTGTGCAAAAAAGTGGTGAGCTGTTTTATTTGGAAATGAGTGAAGATGAAGAAGAAAGCGTTTTTCCTGAGACACAGATTGTGAACCATGTTAGGTTCAGTGAAAATGAGATTATTATTGAGGAGGAGGATTACAAGGAAAGAAAAAAGTATCAACCCAAACTGAAACAGTTTACTAAAATTTTAAAAGGTAAAAGACTTTTACCCAAGTGCCACAATAAGAAAAATAGCAATGATAATGGGCCAGTATCTATTCTAAAACATCAGTCCAGTCAGAAAACAGGTATCACTGTCCAACAGCGGTATAAAGAAGTGAATATTTATGTAAATCCCAAAAAAGTAACTGTCAGCAAAGCCAAAGAGCAGTTTAAACTTCTGGAAATACTGTTTGGAATTATCCATCAGACCAGGTGGAGCTGGAGAAGAACTGGAAAGCAGGGCATTGGAGAGAGGCTTGTGGTACACGGCCTCTTACCTGGAGGATCTGCTATGAAGAGTGGACAGATAGTAATTGGTAAGTTACCTCATGAACGTCAGTCCTTATTTGCAGAAAGACATAGTTAATGATGATTCCCTATGAAGAATGTGATAAAAAGCAGAATTGTATGTGTTCTTTACATGTAAAGGACTGATGAATACCTGGTAGAGTAGTGAAATTAGAAGTAGAGTTGAGTAGTGAATCACAAAGCACAGCCTTCTTAAAATAGAACTTTAGGGCTGGGAGTTTGACCTAGTGGTAGAATGCTTGCCTAACATGCACCAAGACCTAGGTTCGATTCCTCAGTACCACATACATAGGGGGGAAAAAGCTGTAAGCAATGCTGTGGCTCCAGTGGTAGAGCTCTCTAGCCTTGAGAAAGCCCAGGAACAATGCTCAGGCCCTGTGCTCAAGCCTAGGACTGGCAAAAAAAACCAAAACAATAGAACTTTATATTGTTAGATACATATATGAATTGTCAGATCAGAGACCAGCTTAACTAATTTTGAATTGTACAGTTTTATTTCATCTTGGTTATATATTGTGACCAAAAGAGAGACAGTAGAGAGAGAAAGAGAAGTTAATTACATGGTGGTGATAATTTAGACTTCAATGATTATATCTAAAAATGATGCAAAAGTACATGAATAAGTATGCTTCTAAAGTGTCTGTATTTGAGTACACAAATTTAATGGAGTGGTTTTAAACACACATACCCATACACATAAATAATTATCAGTTGAAACATGGCTGGAGGTATGGCTTAGTGGTAGGCCTTGATTTCAAACCTCACTCCTTCTACCCCCAAGAAAAAGAGAGATTAAAAAGAGGCCTGTAGTTTCCTCTGAGTGTTACAGTTTGCAGTTATAAAGGTCAGTACATCGTCAAATAATGATCCAAGTGTCATTTATTTAAAGAAAAAAACAAAACTGAGAGTTGGAAATGGGGATCAGTGGTACAGCACATGTATAACAGGGGTGAGATCTTGGGTTCAATTCTCAGTACTGCAATAAAAACAAAAAAAAGTGTTCAATATATTTGAATATGCTAGCCATATCAGTATTTCCTTTAAGAAAAACGCATCCTTTTTTTTTTTTTTTTTCTTTTCCCCCCAATCCTGGGGATTTAACTCAGGGCCTGGGCACTGTCCTTAGGCTTTCTCAAGACTAGTGCACTACTACTTCTGGCTTTTTCTGTGTATTTGGTACTGAGGAACTGAACCCAGGGCTTTGTGCAAGCTGGGTAGACACTCTACCAGGTAGGCCACACTCCCAGCCCAAATACATCCATTTATGTATGACTTTTTTTGGTGCTGGTCCTGTAGCTTAAACTCAGAGCCTGGGCACTGTCCTTGAGTTTATTTTTCTCAGAGGGTTTGTACTGGGGAATATTTTCCATCTTCACTTTCCTAGTAGGTATTTATTTCAAACTAAAAGGACACTGAGAATTTCAGGATGTGTGTATAGGTGTGTAGGTGTTGTAGGTCCTGGAGCTTATACTTAGGGCCTGGGTGCTGTTCCTGAGGTTTTTTTGTTTGTTTTGTTGGTCATGGGACTTGAACTCTGGGCCTGGACGATGACTCTGAGCTCTACAGCTCAAGGCTACCACCCTACCCCTTGAGCCACAGCACCACTTCTGGTTTTCTGGCGGTAAATTGGAGATGAGTCTCATGGACATTAGTGCTCGGGCTGGCTTTGAACCATGATCCTCAGATCTCAGCCTCCTGAGTAGCTAGGATTACAGGCTAGAGCCACCCTGCCTGGCTCAAAGATAGTGTTCTACCAAAGCTCCCCTTCTCGTGTATTGGTAGTTATAAGTCTCATAGACCTTCCTACCCAGGCTAGCTTTCACTATCCTCAAATCCAAATCTTACTTGCCTATCACATCATAAACGTAGTTTAAGATTATCATGAAGAAAATACTGCTTACCAGCTACCTTGTTTACGCTAGTAAAAATTTAATAATAAAATGTTATTTGAAGATTTCTTAAAAAAAGATATTAATAACATTAAAGACTAAGGAAGACATTAGGAAGCTGGGTGCAGTGGCTCAAGGAGTAGGGCAGTAGCCTTGAGCTGAAGTGCTCAGGGACAGTGCCTAGGCCCAGAGTTCAAGCCCACTCCCCCCCATCCCCCACAAAAATAGGTATTTTGAAGAATATGGAAGAAATAAGTTGGTGTAATCATTTGAATACTTCTTTTGTCTCAACAGTTAATGAGCATTATCTATAATAGGCATGATGCTAGGATTTCTTTAGCTATATCTGTCCAACTTGGAGTTTTGTGCTATCCTTCAAAGTCTTCATGGCTGGTGTGTTATTTTGAAAAATATTCCTCATTTTAGTTTGTATTTTAGGTTTTTCTTGGTGCTGGAATCAGATCCAAGCCCTTGTGCATCCAAGAAAAGCTCTCTTCCACTGAGCTACACATAACCCTAAGGAAAATAATTCTCTCTCCTTTATTTAATGTCTAATGGGTATTGCAAGGAATTACAATTGGAGAATCCTGCTAACCCTTGGACAGTTTACAGGTTCTTTTTCTTTCTTTCTTTTTTTTTTTTGCCAGTCCTGGGGTTTGAACTTAGGGCCTGGGCACTGTGTACTTGGGCACTTTTTGCTCAAGGCCAGCGCTCTGCCAATTCCAGTTTTTTCTGTGTATGTGGTTCCAAGGAATGAAACATCCTAGGCAAGCACTCTACCTCTACGCTACGTTCCCAGCCCTTACAGGTTCTTTTAAGAAAAGTTCCTAATATATCTGGTATGTGGCTCAAGTTTTAAACTCCAGTACTGCTCCCCAAGCCCAGAAAGTGAGGAGAGAGAAAAGAGAGAACAACCGAGTGAAAGGAGGGAAAGAGGGAAGATGGAAAGGAAAGAGAGGAGGAGAATGGGTTCACATCTTACCTCAAGTCCTATAATAGTTGACCATGACCCAGTGTTCACATTTGGAGCTCTCAAAGGTTGAGCATCTATCAGCCTTTATAATACTTCACTGAATGGTCTGAGGAACTCAGCCCTTTTTCCACACAGTATCAGGAAGAGGAAGGAACAGCACAAGTTATCAGCATTTCCATCTGTTCACTACTCCTAAAGAGAGCAACAGAGCTGGGTGTGTGGCTCAAGTGGTAGAGTGCCTTCCTGGCAAGCACTAGGTCCTGAGTTCAAGCCCCGGTACTGCCAAAAACAACAAAAGAAAGAAGGAAAGAAAAAGCGAGCAAGAGACACTTAGAAGTTGTTTTTATTAAAGCTGAGGAACTTTGCACTTAGGGAATACTATGCTTTTAAACAATTATGAATAGTAAGATATTGAGCAAGACTTTGACCTTGTTTCATCCAAGGCTATTCACTTTACCAGCATCCCTGAAAAGAGAGCAGGTTTTCTGTTGCTTCTATTTGTAAGCTGTGCAGAAACATGGAAGATCATGAAGAATTGTGTGCTATACTAGTTTACCTGTATAGATACTTATTACCCATCTTCTAAGATCTTTAAGTTTTATGAAAATAGAGTGTTTTTGTTCAATTACCGTACCTGAAATTCCTAGAATAATACTTGTCCTTGGGTATGTGTTTGAATAGCAGCCTGTGATTGTTTAATTGACTGCTTAAATGGTACATTTTGGAATGATGAGAAAAATAACTTAGGTATGTTTGTATATCTTACTGGTGTTTTAATACAACATTTATGTTCTGAAAGTAAACTTATGTTTTAACATTGATTTTTATTATCAAATCTGATAAACATGTACATTTAAGGAATAGTCATGGAAAAAGGGAATTTTTTTTACTGAAACATGATACATATTTTGATATGTTTGGAACCTTTGAAGCAAATAGCTATAAATATAGGCACAAATCAGTAATAGCAATAAGACCACAGCATATTGAGTTGTGATGTACCACATGCATTTAATTGGAATTTAAGCTGATTTTTCTGGGTTCAGTTTCATTAAATACTTCTGTTTATGCTCAAAAACTTCCCATTTGTTACTTGAGCTTACATAGTTCTCCTAAATAAATCTTGAATGAGAATATTTTCTTTTTTTTTTGCCAGTCCTGGGGCTGGAACTGTCTTTAGACTTTCTCAAGGCTAGCTCTCTACCACTTGAGCAACAGCACCACTCTGGCTTTTTCTGCATATGTGGTACTAAAGAATTGGACCCAGGAGTTCGTGTATGCTAAGCAAGCACATTAAGTCATAATCCCGGCCCAAGAATATTCACTTCTTGATATGTTCATAGGTTGTAGTTAGTTACAGTTGTATTAGGAGGTATTACAGAGTGGAAAGAATAGAGTTTAGTAGTTACATCTGTGTCACTAATGTGACATACTGCCTTGGATAAATCCCTATATATCTGTGTCACATATTCCATTGTAGATTTTTTTTTAATGTTTCAATTCCAGATTTCCTTGGGGTTTGTATGTTTCCACAACTATCTTTTATTATTCTGATTTTAGGTGATGTCCTTGTTGCTGTAAATGATGTTGCTGTGACCTCTGAAAACATAGAGAGAGTTCTGTCTTGTATTCCTGGACCCATGCAGGTCTGGACATTCTTTTGCTCCATTTTACAATGAGTTACATAGAATGCATACATTTTGTATGTATCCTTTTTTCAGAATCTTTTTTAAGATTCTGAAAATTATCATTATAATATGTAAGTTACATTTATTTTGGGGCATTTAAAAATATCTTTGGAGTATTCTTCTAAAAAGAAAAATAAAAAGCATTCTAAATAAAGCAGAAATAGCAATGATTGAAACATACATAATTGGGGCTGGGAGCATGGCCTAGTGGTAGAGTGCTTCCCTAGCACACACAGAGACCCGGGTCAATTCCTTGGTACCACATACACAGAAAAAACCAGAAGTGGTGCTGTGGCTCAAGTGGTAAAGCACTATCCTTGAGTAATGCCCAAGGGCAGTGCTCAGGCCCTGAGTTCAAGCCCCAGGACTGGCAAAAAAAAAAAAAAAAAAAGAAGGAAAGAAAGAAAGAAAGCATACATAATTACCACCTGGCCTTTTTAACACCATTTCTACTGACTGATACCAGTCTAGTTCCTAGAAGTAATCTGCTTTCTGCGTTTTTTTAAATGAGTCATGGTGGAAAATGTTAATGCTATTATTATTATTATTATTATTATTATTATTATTATTATTATTATTGCCAGTTCTGGCACTTGAATTCAGGGCCTGAGCACTGTCCTTGGGCTTTCTCAAGGCTAGCACTCTACCACGCTAGCCACAGCGCCACTTCTGGCTTTTTCTGTGTATGTGGTACCGAGGAATCAGACCTTGGTCTTTGTGCAAGCTAGGCAAGCACTCTACCACTAGGACAAACTCCCGGCCCTGTTTTGTTTAAAATCAAATTATACTATTTTGTTGATATTTGTGTTACTTAGGTAAGCTTTATAATAAGATCCATGATGAAATGCCTTGTTTTATTTATTTTTATTTTTTTGCCAGTCCTAGGGCTTGTACTTAGGGCCTGAGCACTGTCCTTGAGCTTTCTTAATGCTAGCACTCTACCACTTGAGCCACACCACCACTTCCAGTTTTTTTTTGTTTTTTTTTTTTTCCTGTGTGGTACTGAGGAATCAAAGCCAGGACTTCATGCAAGTACTCTTACTACTAGGCCACGCTCCCATTCTAGAATACCTTGTTTTGTTTTCTTCTCTGTTTTCTTTCTTTCTTTCTTTTTTTTTTTTTGTCATGGGCCTTGAACTCAGGACCTAGGCATTGGCTCTAAACTCTTCAGTTCAAAGCTATCGCTCTGCCATTTGAGTCACAGTGCCACTTCCAGTTTTCTGGTGGTTAATTGGGAGATAAGAGTTTCATGGACTTTAATGCCCAGGCTGGCTTTGAACTGCGATCTTCAGATCTTAGCCTCCTGAGTAGCTAGGATTACAGGCATGAGCCACTGGAGCCCAGCTGAAATGCCTTGTTTTCTATAAAAAATAAGATTTCTTATTTTCACTATCTTTTCTTAAATACACCCATGCATATTTGTGTGCACTTTGGAAGGAACATGCATACTTGAGTGTGTGTGTGCACACACATATACATACACTCATTCTAGCTTTAGAAATTTAAAATAAAACAATGGAATGACTGATACCTAGGGACAAGCAATGACTACAAATGGCTAGGAGGATATACAGGTAGAAACAGGGTAGTGGTTGAAATATTAACCATCAGAAACCAGTTTGCTATTATCCTATTTATCAACACTACTATTTGTTAATCAATCATTTTGTTTACTTTTAATCTGTATAAAACAGATAGAGTGCTTGCCTAGCATGCACAAAGACCCAGGTTCGATTTGGTACCACATACATAGAAAAAAGCTAGAAATGATACTGTGGCTCAAATAGTAGAGCTCTAGCCTTGAGAAAACCCAAGGACAGAGCTTGGGTCCTAAGCCCAAGCCCAGGACTGGCAGACAGAAAAAAAAGAAAAGAAAAGAAATAGAAATTACTATTGTTACTATAATATTTTGACAATATTTTGACATCTTCCCCCCAAAAGTAACATGTTACATTCAAACAACCTTATCTACTTTTAAACTTGACTAGGTTTCTTCATTCTTAGTCAATTATCAATCATGAACTTTTTTTTTTTTTTTTTTTTTTTGCCAGTCCTGGGGTTTGAACTCAGGGCCTGGACACTTTTTGCTCAAGGCTTAGCACTCTGCCACTGAAGCCACAGCACCACTTCAGCTTTTTCTGTGTATGTGGTTCTAGGAAATCAAACCCAGGACTTTGTGCTAGCCCCAAATTTTACTCTTCTTTGAAGAAGTTATTAGACTACAATGCTTAAGTAAAACATTGTAGATCCAGGCTCCAGTGGCTCAGACCTAGCTACTTTTACTACTCAGGAGACTGAGATCTGAGGATCACAGTTCAAAGCCAGCCTGAGAGCTAAAGTCCAGAGAATCTTATCTCCAATTAACCACAAGAAAACTGGAAGTGGCCCTGTGGCTCAACATAGTAGAGCAGTAACCTTGAGCAGAAGAGCTCAGGGACAAGGCCCAGGCCCAGAGTTCAAGCCCCATGACCAAAAACAAAAAAGTAAAAACAAAAACTGATCTTGATCCTTCAATTTCTTTCTTTTATCTTTTTAAGTTGAGTCAGTGATATCAATATCATAATGTAGAACTTGTATACCTTCCCAGGTCATACTAAATTCTGATCTGTTCATGGCATTTCTTGTTTTTATAGTTAAGATTAAATAAATTATATTCCTCCTCAGTAAAGTTTTACATGTGCCAGCCATGTGCATTCACTTATACAATGAATGAAACATACAACTTCTCCCATCAGGGTCCTTTGCTCTAGAATGATTTATCCATACATGTACACCTGAGAATATATGCAAGCAAAGATTCTTCTTTGTGAAAAATGCAGCTAATTTTGCCTCATTTTAATTTTAAGGTAAAACTGACACTTGAAAATGCATATGCTGTGGAAAAGGAAACTATCCAACCAAGAAAGAAAAAGACACAGTCGAACACAAGTGATTTAGTGAAGCTTTTCTGGGGAGAGGAGGTTGAAAGCATCCATCAGAATAATCTAAATTCTCCACATATCATCATGTATCTCACATTACAACTTGACTCAGAAACATCGAAGGAAGAGGTGAGGGTGTGCTTAAAAGTGTAGTCTTTCTATGTAAGTGTTTTCTTTTGATAAAGGAAGAATTAAAAGTGAGGTACCTAATCTTACACTTACTCAAAAATGTATATTTTATTTGTATTTCACAATACAAATGTTTTTTTAAACAAAAGTGAATTATTTCGTTGTTTTAAGCAATAGGAAAAAAGAGAAAGAAGATACTGTTGTATCTTCTAGCTTACAAACTAAGCTCCTATTACCCTGTGCTCCTGTTACTCTGCACTCCTTTTTAAGTTAGTCTTATTGAGGTATTGCTTTATATATTAAACTGTGTTAAACTGTGTTAAGTAAGTACAAATATAGTTGTGTAAACTATGTCATAAAAAGTTCCATCAACTCATTTTGTAATCAGTATTTTTAATCCATTCATATCTCAATGTTTATTAATCAAGTATGTCTGATATGGTATTAGATTTTATGTCTTTTTTTCTTGGGTGGTGAGGGGAAGTCCTGGGACTTGAACTCAAGGCCTGAGTGCTGTCCCTGAGCCTCTTTGTGTTTAAGGCTGGTGCTCTATCACTTGAGCCACAGCACTACTTCTGGCTAGTTTATTGGACTTTTGTGCCTGAACCGGCTTCTAACTGCAATCCTCAAATCTCAGCCTTCTGAGTAGCTAGAATTATAGATGTCAGACACTGGTGCCTGGCTACATTTTATGTCTTTTTAGTCACAAATAGGAAACCAATCTAGCTGGGCACTGGTGGATCACACCTATAATCCTAGTTACTTCCATGTGAGGTAAAAATCTGAAGATTGTGATTCAAAGCCAGTCTTGAGACTCTTATCTCCAATTAACACCCAGGAAAGCCTAAATAGAATCCTAAAGTTAGAATAGAAACCAAATCTACAGAGCAATTTTGAGCTTAAAGAACAAAGCTAAGTAAGGGCTGGGAGTTTGGCCTAGTGGTAGAGTGCTTGCCTAGTATGCACGAAGACCTGGGTTCTACCACATGCGTAGAAAAAGCCAGAAATGGTGTTGTGGCTCAAGTGGCAGAGTGCTAGCCTTGAGGAAAAAGCCCAAGGAATGCTCAGGCGCTCAGTTCAAGCCCCAGGACTGGCAAAAAAAAAGCTAGATGCTACCTGGGTGTAAAACATAGCACAAATCTAAATATAACTAAAAACAACATGAGGTTGGCATAGAAATAGATACTTAGACCAAGAGAACAAAATAGTCCAGATCTATCCTTATATATTTTGAACATAGGAGACCAAAAAAATGAGAAAAGCACAATTTCTTCAGTAAATAGTGTTGGAAAAACCACATGTCTACATGAACTAGACCTTTATCCCTTACAAGTTATAAGTATCAATTCTAAAAGTTTTAAGCACATTTCTCAAATTTTGAAATAGTATTCCTTTGTCTTCCGAATTCCATTATTGTAGTCATTTTTATGTTTTTTTTGTTTTGTTTTGTTGTTTTTTTTTTTTAATGTCAGTACTGGGGCTTGAACTCAGTGCCTGGGCCCTGTCCCTGAGCTGTTTTTGCCCGAGGCTGGTACTCTATACTTAGGCTGCAGAACTACTTCCAGCTTTTTCTTTGTGTGTGGTACTGAAGAATAGAACCCAGGGCTTCATTTATGTTACATAAGCATTCTACCACCAGTCCTTGGGCTTTCTCAAGCCTAGGTTTCTACCACTTCAGTCACAGCACCACTTTGCAGCTTTTTCTGTGTATGTGGTACAAAGGAACTGAACTTTGTGCATGCTAGACAAGCATTCTACCACTAGGCCAAACTCCTGGCCTCCCTTTATTATTTTTTTTTCTCCAGTCCTCGGGCTTGAACTCAAGGGTCAGAGCACCATCCTTGGGCTTTCCCAAAGCTAGACTTTGAGCCACAGCACCACTTCTGGCTTTTTCTAAGTATGTGGTACCAAGGAATCAAACCCAGGTCTTCATGCATACTAGGCAAGTACTCTACCAACAGGCCAAACTCCTAGCCCTCCTTGTTCACTTTCTTGTTTCTGCTATGTATAGAAGTATTTAAACTTTCCATTGTGTTTTTATTCCAGCAGAATTTTTTTGTTGGTTGTAGGGCTTCGACTCTGAGCCTGAGCTGTGTCCCTAAAGTCCTCAGCTCAAGGCTACCGCCCTACCTCTTGAGCCACAGTGCCACTTCCAGTTTTCTAGTGGTTAATTGAAGAGTCTTACAGTGTTTAGTGTGGTAGCTGGACTAGCTTTGAAATGCCATCCTCAGATCTCAGCCTCCTGAGTAGCTATGATTATAAGTGTGAGCCACTACACCTGGCTTTTCTTCCTCCTCTTCCTCCTTCTTTTCTCCTTTTTTTTTTTTTTGGATCATGGACTTGAACTTGGCTTGAGTATTGTACCTGAGCTCTTCAGCTCAAGGCTACCACCCTATCCCTGGGCCTGGGCATTGTTCCTGAGCTCTTCAGCTCAAGGCTACTGACCTACCCTTGAGCCAAGACCCATTTCCCATTTTCTAGAGGTTAATTGGAGATTAGAGTCTCAGGTCCTTTTGTCCCTGGGCTGGCTTTGAACCTTGATCTGCCACTACGCCTGGCTCATTTTTTTTTTTTTTTGCCAGTCTTGGGGCTTGAACTCAGGGCCTAAGCACTGTCCTTGGGCTTTCTCAAGGGTGGATCTCTGCCACTTGAGCCACAGCACCACTTCTGGCTTTTTTTTTTCTATTTACATGGTACTGAGGAATCCAACCCAAGTCTTCATGCTTGTGAGGCAAGCACTCTACCACTAGGCCAAACTCCTGGCCCTCTTTGTGTGTGTGTTATAGTATGAAAACCATCTCAAATTTAAGATGGGTAAGATGATAAAATATCACCATACTCTATTCTACTTTATTGTTGCATTCCAACTTTGCAAGTGTAATTAGTTTTGTCTTATGTTTAGATACATATTTGTATGATTGTATGCCAAATGAAGAAGTGATCTTTTGTAAGTCAGTATGAATGAACTTGAATTTAGACTACTAATAAGGGGGTGGGGGAAGGGAAAGTGGGAGAAAAACATAGGTAACAATGTTCAAGAAGTAATGTATCCACTGATAAATGTAACTATAACCCCTCTGTACACCATATCAACAGTAAAATACAATTAAGGCCAGGAGCAGGTGGCTCAGACCTGTAATCCTAGTGGCTTAGGAGGCTGATGTCTGAGGATCGAGGTTCAAAGCGAGCCTGGGCACTAAATAACGTGAGACTCATATCTCCAATTAATCACTAGAAAATGGAAAGTAGGGTTGTGGCTCAAGGGATAGAGCTGCAGTACAATACCCAAGCCCAAAGTTCAAGCCCCATGACCCACAATAAATTAATTAATTAAATTTCAAATAATGTCTTGATTACTATATATTTTAGTGTTATGACCAATTAGCACTTTCTGACTTATTTTCAAATATAGTTTGTATTTATTATTTAGAGAAAAGAAGGATTTAAAAGCAGCACAGACTGGAATGGTAAATGTGACACCAAAGCCTAAGAAGGCACACTAGCAAATAGGGTATTTAAATGATAATTTAAAGATTCAAGACATGCTTCTCTCCATGGATATAAAAAAAATTCACTGAAATGGAAAAGTTTACCCTTTTTGTTCTTAATTCAGAATCTAAATTTACCACAACAGAAATAATGGTTGGAAATTTGGGGGTAGAGAGAGTTCATTATTTATGTTTCTTTTCATTTAACAGCAGGAAATTCTATATCATTATCCAAAGTCTGAAGCATCTCAGAAACTTAAAAGTGTGAGAGGAATTTTTCTCACGCTCTGTGACATGCTGGTAAATGTAACTGGGACACAAGTTACCAGGTAATCACTAACTTATTTTATTTTATTTTTGTTAGTCCTGGGGCTTGAACTCAGGGCCTGGGCACTGTCCTTGGACACTTTTTGCTCAAGGCTAGCACTCTGGCACTTGAGCCACAGTGCCATTTCTGGCTTTTTTCTCTGTATGTGGTTCCAGGGAATCAAACCCAGGGCTTAATGCATACTAGGCGAGCGCACTACCACTAGGTTACACTCCGCCCCATAATCACTAATTTCTATTTAGTTTTAACGCTCTACTTATTTTTTTCAACATATCTGGTTCTAATCAAGTGCTACATACACTTATATCTATAATGTAGGTATCAGTATTGATTAATGAGATCTCTGCAGATATTCTGTTCATCGACTTATATCCAGAGTAATATAACTTCATTTATATAGTAGATTTTCAGTACAGTTATAGATCAAAGTGTTTGGGTACACTGCAATTAACAGAATTGTATTCTTCATAAAAGCATAATCTTTTAACATGGAATTAGGATTCCTGGATTCTTTGTGTTTTTATTGTAATTGTTAACTTGCTAGACAATACTTTTGTGGTTGGCACGAATGACTAAACAATTTTTTTTCATAGAAAATACTATTTTCACAAAAGTGATGGAAACATATGGAATATATACTTTAGGAGATATATTCCGAATTCATTGTCCCCTGTAAGCACTTTTTCTTGTGTGTATATTGAAGAGTAATAGGATCTGAACTCAGGTACCTATTGCTTTCTTGGCTTTTTGCTTATAGCTTATACTCAACTTGAGCCATGTCTCCAACTTTGCTTTTTGCTGGTTAACTGGAAACAGTCTCAGTAGACTTTTTCTGCCAGTCTGGCTTGGAAGCATAATTTTGGTCTCAGCTTCTAAGGTGCTAGAATTATAGGCTTACACCTCTAGTGCCTGGCTTTAAATTTTTTGTTTATTTTTATTTTTTTGGAGATCAATGAGGCTTGAACTCTGGGCCTGGGCATTGTCCCTGGGCTCTTCAGCTCAAGGCTAACACTCTACCACTTGAACCACAGTGCTAATGCCAATTTCCTGGTAGTTAATTAGAGATAAGAGTCTCACTGAGCTGGTGCAGTAGCTCACATCTGTAATTCTAGCTACTCAAGAGTCTGAGATCTGAGGATCATGGTTCAAAACCAGGCTGGGCACTAAAGTCCTAGACACTCTTACCTTCAATTAACCACTAGAAACTGGAAGTGGCCCTGTGGCTCAAGGAGTAGGAGAGAAGCCTTTAGCTGAAGAGCTCAGGGACAACGCCCAGGCCCAGGGGTAGGGAGGTACCCTTGACGCCCCATGGAGTTCAAGCCCCATGACCAACCAAAATAAAAAAAAAAAAAAAAAAAGTCTCATGGACTTTAGTGCCCTGGCTGGCCTTGAACCTCAGTCCTCAGATCTCAGCCTCCTGAGTAGCTTGGATTTGTAGGAGTTAGCCACTTAAGCTTAGCTCTTTTGTTTTCTTTTTTTTTTTTCACTTTTTAAGTGGTTTATGGAGATACAGAGTTTGTGAACAAATACATCATCCATTTTAAAGGTGGTCAAGTAAATAGTTCCAAGATATTTGTATCTACCCCAGAGTAAATTTTTGCAAAATTTAATTACCTCAGAAGTGCTGTGCCCTTTAATTAACAATTACACACTGCCCAAGCCATTTTGTATGACTAGAATCATGCTAGATATAGTTTCAGTAATAGCTACCCTCAAGTTTAATGGGCCTGGAGCAAGAAAAGGGATACTGGTGGGCGGGTTGCTGGTTTCATGGAGGTAGGTATATTAAGGGACCAAAAGTAGCAGAGGATAGACAAATAGACAAGGATGAGAGTAATAGGTTGTGATATGCATGTATCTCAGAGAGTTTTGTGGTTAAGCATTGAGTTATAATGGTTAATAATGGTTAATACTTGAGACTGTCTTCTGCCATTTGCCATAATATTTTTGAGGTACAGGTCTTCTTTTTAAAGGCAGTTTGTAACACTAGTAAGAAAGACTACACACTTATTTTCTCTGTATTTCTGTGGTTCATTGTATCTCTTGAGAACACATTAACTTTTTGCAGTTTCACAACTTGACAAAATAGTGCATATGCAAAATATACAGCTTGATCAGTTTTGATCTAAATGTGTGTTCTTCAGAACTGTTCCACAATGAACACATCCATTATCCCCAAGAGTTTCCTTGAGAACATTCTTATGTCTGAGTCGGAGTTATGGTTTGGTTACTTGTTTATATATTAAAATACCAGATTGGATTGTCACTTTCTGAGTTGGAATGACATTCTTCCTTTTTTTTTTTTGGAATCTCCTTAGCATGCCATGTTCAAAAGTAATCAAAGGTATAATAAACTAACCAGCTAGGATGGAAGCTTTCTTTTGAAGAAAACAATGGGTCTATTTTTGTTTGGACTACAGTAATGTGGTTGTTTCTATTTTTTAAAAAATTTAGAAAGTATAATTCCTTGCCTATGATTTCCTATAATTCCTTGCCTATTCTGTTTGGCAGTTAGATATATACCAAGAGTTATGCATATTAAATATTAACTTTTAAAATCATACTTTTTAAATCATGCCAAAACTTACAAGTTTTATAACCTTATTGACGCTCAAAGATACTCTTATTTTTTTTTGTTTTTGTGGGTCCTGGGGCTTGAACTCAGCCTGGGTGCTGTCCCTGAGCTCTTTAGCTCAAGGCTACCACCCTACCTTTGAGCCAGTCTCACTTTCCATTTCCTAGAGGTTAATTAGAGATAAGAGCTTCAGGTCCTTTTGTGCCTGGGCTGACTTTGAACCTTGATCCTCAGATCTCAGCCTCCTGAGTAGCTAGGATTACAGGCGTGAGCCACCCTGCTCATCAAGATATTCTAACTTCTTAAATTTATTTTTCCTTAGCTCATCCCTCCTTTTACATGGGAAGAAAATTCATGTAGCTTACTTGAAAGAATTGGACAAGTTGTTATTAATTGGCCTACCTGCTGAAGAGTAAGTTGAGATTTTTTTTAATGTAAGAAACATCTTGGGACCAGGAGCGTGGCCTAGAGGTACAGTGCTTGCCTAGCATGCACAAAGACCTGGGTTAGATTCTTCAGTACCACATACATAAAGCCAGAAGTGGTGCTGTGGCTCAAGTGGCAGAATGCTAGCTTTGAAAAGGTCCAAGGACAGTGCTCAGGCCTTGAATTCAAGCTCCAGGGCTGGCAAAAAAAAAAAAAAAAAAAAAGAAAGAAAGAAAATGAAAATGATGGTAACAAATCCAGTTTCATTAAAATTGGGGCATTTGGTCAAAAGACAAACTACTAATGACAGTTTTATGGGATATAATGATATGTTGTACAAGTATAATGGGATGATGGGTTATCTGTGTTCTTCTAGTATTAACAGGGCATAAATGTGCATTGAAGGGTCACTTGGACACACAGAGGCTATGGGCTGTCCATACGTTTTTCTCTTGTGGTATAGAGATAGCTGAAGATAGGAACTTCTCTTCTACTCAAAAGTTTAACAGTGATATAACATGAACTTTACATATTTGAAATTAACTTACTTAAATTAAGGGCAAACAGAAGGATATTTTGCTCAGAATTGAATGTCTTTAACAAAATATTGAGTATTTGTAACTTCCTTAGTGATACATCACCAACTATTGTGATCTTCCTTGTAACATTTTTCAAATACTTTAAAATACATCTTATTTCTTTTCTCTTGTTTTTCCAGTCCTGGGTTTTGAATTCAGGGCCTGGGCATTGTCCTTGAGTTTACTTAAAGCTAGAGCTCTACCACTTTTGCCACAGTACCACTTCCAGCTTTTTCTGTGTAGGTGGTGCTGAATCCAGGGCTTCGTGCATGCTATAAACCTAAATCTGGAGTTGAAGGTGATCAGTTATTAATGTAAAAAACAATTTGACTCCTAATTGACATATAGACCATATGTGTATATATATGTACATATATCATTGTGATTATGCTATAAGTAAAACTAGCAGATTTTTGCTCTTTCTAGAGTTCCTCTTCCCAAGCTAAGAAATATGATAGAAGATGTTGCCCAAACTTTAAAATTTATGTTTGCTTCTTTAGATGGGTAAGTATTTCTTTGAACTGATCTCAAGGGTTGTTTGTTTCTATTTTTGTGCCAATGCTGGGGCTTGAATTCATAGCCTCACCTCTGGTGCTGTCCCTCAGCTTATTTGCATAAGACTAATGCTCTACTGGTTAACTAGAAATAAGAGTCTCATGTACTTTACTATCTGTGGCTTTATACTGCCATCCTCAGATCTCAGCCTGGTAGGTACCTGGCTTAAAGTTTTAAATATATGATTCTATATTGCCTTTTGCACTTTATAGTATTTTTGATTGTTTGGCTATTTTCTCCCCTCCTTCTTTCTCTATCTTTAATAATAATAACTGCAGTGGAGACAAAGAACAATTTAGCTCTGTATTTTGAAGTTACTTGTAATTACTTGTGAGTAATGAGTATGGTAAGAAAGAATATTTATTATATATTTGAGTTATAGAAATTCAGAGAAAGGTTAGGTTATCTATCCTATGATAATGATCTATAATAAGGACAATGTTAAGATTCAAAGTCAAATGTGTACTATTGCAAAGTTTTTGTATTATTCTGTTGCGTAGAAGTTTCAAATGCCGGGCCGGGAGTTGGCCTAGTGGTAGAGTGCCTGCCTAGCATGCACAAAGACCCGGGTTCGATTCCTCCGTACCACATACATAGAAAAATGCTGGAAGAGGTATTGAGGCTCAAGTGGTAGAGCTCTAGCCTTGAGAAATCCCAAGGATACGGCTCAGGCCCTGAGCTCAAGCCCAGGACTGGCAAAAAAAAAAAAGAAGTTCAAATGCCTATTAAAGAGAAAGAAAAAGAGAGAGAGAGACAGAGACAGAAATAGAAAGAAAGAAAGGCGAGAAATAACAGGTAGGGTGAACTTCTAAACACTCTCTCCGCTGCCACAGTGTAACAGTGAGTATGAGACAAGAGGGTCCAACAGAGCTGGAAATTTGGAAAGAGGTAAGTCTCCTTAGGAGCCCACAAAAATGGCTGCCATAGGTTATTCTAACTCACAGCTCTTACTGTTTCAGCGCCTTCTGCCGAGTTGAGAACATTCCTTGCTTGGATCATTTTTTCTACTTGTTCTTTCAAAGAGCACTTCAGTGTGCTAAATTACATTCCAGTGTCTGTTCCAGTGCTCAACAATACGATGTTTCTAGTTCAGTTCTTCTAGACAACCTTCCTGGAGTTCGGTGGCTCATACTTCCACAGGAAATCAAGGTAATCTTACGTGATACATATGAATCAGAATCATTGTTTTCTTTTATTTTCCTTAGACTTTTTGTAATTGTTGAGAGTATGGGTAAAAATTAAAAGGACAATTGAGCTGGGTACTGTAATCCTAGCTATTAATGAGTCTGAGATCTGCAGATCATGATTTGAAGCCAGCTGGCATAGTAAAGTTGGGGAGACTTAGCTCTAGTAAACTACTCAGAAAAGGCCACAAGTGGCATTGTGGCTCAGGTAGTAAACCACTAGCCTTGAGCAAAAAAGCTTAGGGATAAAATTCAGACCTTAAGTTCAACTCCCAGGACCAGCTCAAAAATATGTTTTTTTATTAAAGAATTTATTAACACTGATTTTTATATCATATTTCAAATGACATGTTTAACAAGTGTTCAAGAAGGGAATCTCTATATACAATCACTGGCACTTAGTTTTTAGAACATAATCAAAATTAGGCTAAGGGTTTGTATATCATAGATACATATTAATTTATGAAATAAAACATTATGTCTATAGAGTCATAGGTTTTTATGTCTATGTAGTTATATTTATATTTCCAATACCATGTTCCAAAAATTTTTTTTAAAAAGAAAGGAAAGGAAAAAAAGGCAATTGGTTAATGAGATAGAAGGTCCAATGGAGTAAACTTAGAAAAATGTGGGTTTTTTTGTTTGTTTATTTTCATTTTTTAGTTATGTGGCTTGAATTCTGGGCCTGGGTGCTATCCCTAAGTTCTTTAAGCTCAAGGCTAGCACTCTACCATTTGAGCCACAGTGCCACTTCTGGTTATCTCATGGTTAATTGGAGATAAGAGTCTGCTGGCCAGCACGGTGGCTCATGCCTGTAATCCTAGCTACTCAGGAAGCTGAGATCTGAGGATTGTGGTTCAAAGCCAGCTAAGGCATGAAAGTCTGTGAGACTTTTATCTCCAAATAAACCGCCAGAAAACCAGAAGTGGTGTTGTGGCTCAAGTGGTAGAGCAGTAGCCTTGAGCTGAAGAGCTCAGGGACAGCACCCAGGCCCAGAGTTCAAGCCCCACAATAGACCGAGGGGGGGGGGGGAAGGAGTCTCCTGGACTTGTGTGCCCAGGCTACCTTTGAACCATGATCCTCCCAAGAAGCTAGGATTACAGGATTACAGATGTGACCCACCGGTGCCCAGCTCAGTGCATTTCTTTCTTTCTTTATTTTTTTTTTTGCCAGTCCTGGCTTGAGCTCAGGGCATGAGCACTGTCCTTGGGCTTTCTTAAGGCTAGAGCTCTACCACTTGAGCCTCAGCACCAGTTCCAATTTTTTCCTATGTATGTGATACGAAGGAATTGAACCCGGGTCTTTATGCATGCTAGGCAAGCACTCTACCACTAGGCCAAACTCCCGGCCCCTCAGTGCATTTCTTACATAACCATTTCTGAAAAATGAGTCCAAATGTTCATGTGATTTTTTTTTTCCTATAGATGGAATTAGACACAGCATTAAGTGACCTGGAGGCTGCAGATTTTTCAGAACTGGTAAGAGGAGGAAGGTTTTTAAGAAATTTTCAGTATTGCGGGTTTTTTTTTTTAATTGTACCTGGGAGGTTTTGTAATAATATTTACAACTTGTATACAATGTACCTGAGTCAAATTTTCCATATCTGTTAGTTTTTTTCTTCTTGCCTGCTTCTCCTTCATCTATCTCTTCTTTAACTTGTTGGGTAAGTTCATTGTATTCTTTCATATATACATCTAATGTAACTATATAGTATCTAGTCGTCCCTCCCCTTCATTCTCTACTTTCTCTGTGCTTCTTCCCATGAGTTTTCTCCCTACAGTTCCCCTTTCACAATCATACTTTTTTTTTTTTTTTTGTAAGATTACATGCTGCTGGGGCCAGGAGTGTGGTCTAGTGTTAGTGCTTGCTTAGCTCAGGAAGATCTGAGTTCGATTCCTCAGTACCACTTATATACAAGAAATCACAGTGGTACTGTGGCTCAAGTGGTAGAATGCTAGCCTTGAGGAAAATGCCCAAGGACAGTGCTCAGGCCCTGAGTTCAAGGCCCTGGACTGGTAAACAAAAAAAAAAAACAACAAAAAAAGAAAGCTCAAGGACAGTGCCCAGGCCTTGAGTTCAAGACCCAGAACTTGCGAAAAAGAAAAAAGATTGCTGTACATTAATGAAAATGTGATATTTGTCTTTCTAAGCTTAGCTTATATCATTTAATGTAATGTTCTCCTGAATTCATTTCTTAAATAATACTTGATTCTTACATATATTATACCACATTTTCTTTTCTATCTCTCTCTCTCTCTCTCTTTTTTTTTTTTTTTTTGCCAGTCCTGGGGCTTGAACTCAGGGCCTGAGCACTGTCTTTGGACTTTCTCAAGACTGACGCTTTACCACTTGACCACTAACACCTTTTTCTATGTATGTGATACCAGGGATTCAAACCCAGGGCTTCATGCATGCTAGGCTAGCGCTCTACTACTAAGCCACTAAGCCATGCTCTCTGCCCTACACCACATTTTACCAAGTCATCATTTTCAGAAACCTAGGCTGGTTCCATATCTTGGTTATTGTATGTAGTACTGCTGTAGGCATGGATACACAAGGGTCTTCCTTACATATTGGTTTACATTGCTTTAGCAGGATCATATACTACTCTAACATATACTTCTGTTTTTAGTTTCTTAAGAAACTTTCATACCAAGTTTTGTACTAGCTGGATTCATTTATATTCCTTTAAACAGTATATTAAAGATCCCTTTTTTCCACACCCTCATTGGCATTTGTTGTTGCTTGTTTTCTAAATGATAACCATTATGAAAATTATGAGGTGAAATTTCAGTGCCACTTGGATTTATATTTCATTTGTGACTAAGGATGCTGAACATTTCTGCTATTACTCACTTGTTCCTCTTGAGAACAATTTATTTAGTTTGTACATTTATTTTTAATTTAAATTTTATTGTAAAGGTGATGTACAGAATGGTTATTATTAAGTCAAGTAATGAGTACATTTCTTTCTTTTTTTTTCTTTTTTGGTCAGTGGTGGGGCTTGGACTCTGGGCCTGGGCACTGTCCTTGAGCTCTTCAGTTCAAGGCTACCACACAACCCCTGTAGCCACATCACCACTACTGGTTTTCCAGTGGTTAACTGGAGATAAGAGTCTCCAGTCTTTAGTGCCCAGTGTGAGCCACTGCATCTGGCTTTTCTTTTCTTTTTCTTTTTTTTTTTTCTTCTTTCTTTCTAAACGCAGGGCCTGGGCACAGTCCTTGGGCTTCTTTTGCCCCAGGCTAGCACTCTACCACTTGAGCCACCCATGCCACTTCCTTCTTTATTGGAGATAAGAGTCTATAGGGGAAGGGTGTGGTGGCTCACACTTGTAATCCTAACTAGTCAGGAGGCTGAGATCTAAGGATCAAGGTTCAAAGCCAATCTGGGCACAAAAGGACCTGAGACTCTTATCTCCAGTTAACCTCTAAGAAATGGGAAGTGGGGTTTGGCTCAAGGGTAGGGTGGTAGCCTGGAGCTGAAGAGTTCAGGGATAACACCCAGGCCCAAGGGTAGGGCAGTAACCTTGAGCTGACGAGCTCAGAGAGAAGCACCCAGGCCAAGATCAAGCCCCATGACCCACGAAAAGAAAATAATCTATAGGGGACTTTTCTGCTCAGGCTACTTCAAACCATGATCCTCAGATCTCAGCCTCCTGAGTAGCTAAGATTACAGAAGCTAGCCCCTAGTACCTGATTCTAGGGTCTTTTGACAAAGCTCAGCTCACTGTAGCTTTTTTGGGCATATTTCTTGATTTTCTATACTATTGGCCTGCCCATTCATTTTTTGTGCTAATATTATGCTAGTTTTGTTCCTATGGCAGTGTGGTATAATTTGAAGTTAGATATTAATAATACCTCCAACATTGTTTGTTTTGCTCAAGATTGCTTTGGTTATTTGGAGATTTTTTAGGATTCTGTGTGACTGTCAGTGTTGTTTTTTTCTGGTTCTATGAAGAATGACATTGGGATTTTTGATGGGAATTGCATTGCATCTGTAGATTGCTTTGGGTAACCACAATTTTATCAATCCATGAACATGGGAAAACTTTCCATCTTCTAATGTCTTTACTTCCCTTCTTAGTGTACTTTTAGTTTTCATTATAGAAGTCTTTTATATCCTTAGTTAATTCCCAAGTTTTTTTTGTTTGCTTGTTTTGTTTTTTGCTAGTGCTGGGGTTTAAACTCAGGGCTTGTTCCTTATTAGTGTGTAGAAGAGCTACTAGTTTTTTGTACATTGATTTTTATATCCTACTACTTTAATAAAAGCATTGATCAAATATAATATTTGTCGGTGGAGTCCTTCAAAGATAATATAATCTCATCTCTGAAAGGGAGAATTTAACTTTTTTCTCTATTATCTGTCTTTTCTTTTTTCTCTTCCTTTGTATTTGCCTGGCTAGGAATTGTACCACTGTATTAGATTTTAAATAGTCGACACTCTTTTTCTCTTTTCTGATTTTAGAGGAAATGGTTTTAGTTTTTCCTCATATAGTACAATGTTGGCTATACATTTGACAGCAATATTAATATTATTACATATATGTTACATATATTATTTTAAGGTACATATTATCAAGAAGGTAAAGAACTTAATAAATTTATTCCATTCATAGTACTCTTAAAATACTTACGAATTAACTAAGGGTATAGAAGACTTCTATATTAAAAACTGAAAATATACTCAAGAAGGAAACTAAAGTAGTCTTCTATTCCTAGTTTCTTCAAGGTTTTTGTTTTGATAAAATATTTAATTTTGTCAGACTTTTTCTGCATCTACTCAGATGATCATATAATTTTTGTTCTATATTTTGTGTTCTGTGTTACACTTATTGATTGTGTCTGTTGAACCATCTTTGTATCCTTGGAATGACACCAAATTGATCATTCTGTTAAGTTTTTTGTGTGTTTTTTTTTGTTTTTGTTTTTTGTTTTTTGACAGCCTGGAGGTATGAACTCTGGGCCTGGGTGCTGTCCCTTAGCCTATTCACTCAAAACTAGCATTCTAGTCAGGTACTAGTGGCTCACGGCTGTAATCAGAGCCAGCCTGGGCACCAAAGTCCATGAGATACTTATCTCCAATTAACCAGTAGAGGAAACAGGAAGTGATGCTGTAGCTCAAGGAATAGGGCGGTAGCCTTGAGGTGATGAGCTCAGGGATGATTGCCCAGGCCTAGGGTTCAAGCCCCATGATTGATCAAAAAAACCCAAAGACAAAAAACTAGCATTCTACCACTTGATCCACAGTTTTACTTCTAGCATTTTGCTGGTTAACTGGAAATAAGAGTCTCATGGACTTTTCTGTCCGGGTTACCTTTGAATTGTGATCTTTAGATCTCAGCCTCTTGCATACCTAGGATTATACATGTGAACCACTACTACCTGGCATAATAGGAGATGTTTGTCTTATTACATTTATTTTAAAAATAGAATGCAAATCCTTTATAGATGTCTCTAATCAACGGTAAGTTAAAAGTGTTTATAAAAGTGTTTATAAAAGTGTTTCTTTAAACTCAAAAATCAAAAATAGGTTTGTTCTCAAATAAATATACAGTTCTATTTCAGTTATAATTTCCATTTTAATTATTGTAGTTTGCACATATACATGCACCATAATAAATCCACTGTGAATTTCTTCCTCTAGTCTGAAGATTACTATGAAATGAGACGACTATATACAATTTTGGGATCTTCTCTATTTTATAAGGTAAGTTGAAGCTTGAAGTATGTTTAAATATCCAATTACTGTATACACATACCAAAAGTTAAATTTTTTCATGCACAGAAAAACACATGTACTACTTTTCTGTGGATATAGACACAGTAAGCTTAAGGTCTTAAAATAAGATTCATACCTATATATTTATAAACAAAATAAATATGGTTTTATTATATTTTGAGGCTATAATTGTGTAAATGAGAAATAATATTCCAACACACTAAGTAAGAGATGAGAGCAATACTATCTTACTTTCTTCTTTCAGTGTTTTTATTTTTTTATTATTTTTTTTTATCCTATCCTACCATGAGTTTTTTAAGTAAATCTTGTAACATGAATTAGGTGTATTTCAGTGTACACCAACTTAGACATCGAGTAAATTTCATTTAAGAAGTATTTTTAAACATAAAATATGCCATTAAAACGAATTAAACATGCCAAGCACTGGTTGCTCACAACTGCAATCCCAGCTACTCAGGAGGCTGAAATCTGAGAATCACGGTTCAAAGTCAGCCTGTGTAGAAAAGATCACGAGACTTTTATCTCCAATTAGCCAACAAAAAGATAGAACAAGAGTTGCAGCTTAAGTGGTATAGGTAAACCTTGAGCAAAAAAGCCAACTGTAAACAAGAGGCCTTTGTACTGACATGCATGCGTGTTAACACACAAATAGAATCAAACAATAGAGAAGGATAAAAAGTATCTTCCCACCTTAACCTCAACTTCTCATTTTCCTTTTCAGAATTCAGTAAACATTCAGGGTACTACTACACAGAAGTGATCTTATTTGTTCTTAAATTCTACCTGTTGGGTACCCTAAGTTATTATTTGATATCTAATTTGCCCTCAGAAAAAGAATTTACTTTTGTACATCATAGTTTTTTATATGTGAAACTAGATTATTTTGAGAAAACTGTAAGTGTGTTTATAAAACTTCAAAATAAGCCAGGCATGGTGGCTCACACCTATGATCCTAGCTACTCAGGAGGCTGAGATCTGAGGCTCAGGGTTCAAAGCCAGCCCAGGCACTAAGGTCTGTGAGACTCTTGTCTCTAATTAGCTACTAGAAAAAAAACTGGAAGTGGCAGTATTGCTCAAGGGGTAGGGCAGTAGCCTTGAGCTGAAGAGCTCAGGAACAGTGCCCAGGCCCAGAGTTCAAGCCCACACAACCGACATTAAAAAAAAAAAAAAAGAATTGTTGCTTTGTATCATTTGTTGATGCTTGGTCTTTCCATGGCACAGGGTTATCTGATATGCAGTCATTTGCCTAAGGATGATCTTATTGATATTGCTATGTACTGTCGCCACTATTACTTGCTGCCTTTAGCAGCAAAACAAAGAATAGGTCAGTTGATAATATGGAAAGAAGTATTTCCTCGACATCACTTCCAGCATTCCACAGTCTCAAATTCTGAAGTCTTCCAAGAACCTGAAGGGAGATATTTTTTGCTAATCGTTGGACTGGTAAGTTTATTTAATCTTCTTTCTTAAAGCCTTTTCTTTTTGTTTTTGTTTTTGCTGGTCCTGGGGCTTGAGCTCAGGGCACTGAGCACTGAGTACTATCCTTCGGCTTTCTCAAGGCTAGCGCTCTACCACTTGAGCCACAGCACCACTTCTGGCTTTTTCTGTGTATGTGGTACCAAGGAATCAAACAAGCACTCTACCACTAGGCCAAACTCACAGCCTTAAAAGTTTTTTGTGTGTGTGTTTGTTTTTTAAGATCTATTTACTATCTAAAACAAAAAATATGAGTATGTCAGATGTTATTTTTATCTTTTACATTCATTTCAAACTCATGAAGAAATATTAATGAACTTGGGGATATGATTTTAGCAGATTCTGAAGAATTTGAGTCTATTCTGGGCTCCTAGTTAAGAAGACCTTTTCAGGGCCAGGAGTTTGGCCTAGTGGTAGAGTGCTTGCCTAGCATGCATGAAGACCCAGGTTTGATTCCTCGGTACCACATACATTTAAAAGGAAAAAAAAAAAAAAGCCAGAAGTGGTGCTGAGGCTCAAGTGGTAGAGCTCTAGCCTTGAGAAAGCCCAAAGACAGTGCTCAGGCCCTGAGCCCAAGCCCAGGACTGGCAAGCAAATAAACAAACATAAAAAAAAAAAAAAGACCTTTTCTCAGAAAAGACAAACTACAAGACTGTGAAGTCAGAAATAGAATTATTATGTAATTGTAATAACAGGACTTGTGACTCTTTGAAAGCTGTCTTAGGAAATTTCATGTGTAAGAGAAGTAGTTGATAGTCTATAAGATCAGATGAAGCTGAATGCCAGTGGTTCAGGTCTGTAATCATAGCTATTCAGCAGACTGAGATCTGAGGATCATGGTTCAAAGCCTCTTATCTCAATTGAATACCAGCCTTGAATGAAAAAGAGCAAGTTACAAAGAAACCGAAGCAACAGTAGCAGCATTAACTTTGACAAGGAGACATTCATAATAATCATACAATTATGATACTGTATGTCTATAGCATTTATAATTTTTTTCATGCCAGTCTTGGGGCTTGAACTTGGGGCCTGAATTTTTTTGATCAAGGCTACTGCTCTACCACTTAAGCCACAACTCTATTTGCAGCTTTTCAGTGGCTAGTTGGAGATAAAAGTCTCTTGGACTTTCTTACCCAGGCTGGCTTTCTGTTACAATCCTCACATCTGATTCTTGGATTACAGGCTTGGGCCACTGGCCCTAACTCATTATTTACCAATTTAATACACACACACACACATTGTGGTAACTAAACCTATATTGATTTTCTTTCACAGAAACATTATATGTTATGTGTACTATTAGAAACTGGAGGCTGCTCATCCAAAGCTATTGGAAATCCTGGCCCAGATTGCATATATATAGATCAACTCAAAACAACTCTTCATCAGCTGGAAGGAGTAGATTCTTACATAAATGAACAGCTTACATCTTCTTCAAGCCCCTGTTTGTCTTGTGCTGACTGGTTCCTTACTGGACCACATGAAAAAGCAGATAGTATGACTACTTCTCCTATTCTCAGTAGGCTGCAAAGTACTTCTAAAGCATCAACTTCTCCAACATGCAGAAGAACACTTTTTAGTGACTCTTCCTTAAAGACACGGATGCCCAGTCCTTCCCGAAGCAGTGGAGGATCTGACAATGGTTGTGAAGGTGAAGAAGGTGTTAGTACTAATCTGCATACTACATACGATGTGGTTTGGAAGCAAAGAGAATCTCAGGGCTCTGGTGGTTCAGAAGAAAGTGGAGCCTTGCTTAAGGTTAGGTGTGTTTATTCAAGTATGTACATTTGAGAAACGAATATCAAAAGAATTTTTAACATTGTTCCTCATTTGACATGGTGGTTGTTTTAGTTATCATTTGAAAAAACAGAGATTTAGAGGGAGAAAAAAAAGGGGGAAGTAATATATATTAGTAAGGTAGAGCCAACTCCTTGCCATTTAAGGTATAAATATAGTCTAAGAAGATTTTGTACTTTTAGCCAGGCGTGGTGACTTATGCCTGTAATCCTAGCTACTTGGGAGGCTGAGAGCTGAGGATTGTGGTTCAAAGCCAGCCCAGGTACAAAAGACTGAGAAACTCTTATCTCCAATTAGCCATCAGAAAACTCAGAAGTGGGACTGTGGCTCAAGAGGTAGGGCAGTAACCTTGAGCTGAAGACCTCATGGACCCCAGGTCCAGAGTTCAAGTCCCACAACCAGGAAAAAAAAAGATTTTGTAGTTGTAAGAAAAACAAAACTTGAGCTAGGCACTGGTGGCTCATGCCTGTAATCCTAGCAACTCAGGAGGTTAAGATCTGAGGATTGGGGTTCAAAGCCAGCAGGAATGTCATGAGACTTTTATCGCAAATAAAATACTCAGAAAAAAGCCAGAAGTAGTGTCCTGTGGCTGAAGTGGTAGAGCGCAAGCTTTGAGCACAGACAGGCTCAGGGACAGAGCCCAGGCCCTGAATCCAAGCCTCAAAACTAGCAAAAAATACAATAAAACTAATAGAGAAACTGAATTTACCTGTAAGTTCAGCAATTCAGCAATGTTGATTGTATCCCTACTAAGGTTGAAAGGCTGTGCTATACAAAAATAACAATGAGTAAGACACAGATCATGATTTTGAGGCATTTTAGACTATTGGAGGAGAAAGTAAGCATAAGCATACATTCAAATTTCCTAATGACTAATAACTCTAATAGGAAGCTCTCAGGGACTACCCTCCTGTCATCCAAAATAGGGCCTTTTGATTCTTGTTAGCAAAGGGTAAGTCAAGAGGTAAAGCTAGGGCCTGGAGTCTAGCTTACTGGTATAGTGTGCTTGTCTAGTATACATGAAGACCCAGGTTTGATTCCTCAGTGCCATATACATAGAAAAAAGCTGAAAGTGGTGCTGTGGCTCAAGTGGTAGTCTTGAGAAAGCCCAAGGACAGTGCTCAGGCCTGAGTTCAAGGCCCAGGACTGGCAAAAATAAATAAAGAGGTAAAACTAGCATAAAGAATGTTTAAAGGAGCTGCCTGTAATCCCAGCTACTCAGGAGGCTAAGAACCTAAGGATCAAGGTTCAAAGCCAGCCTGGGCACAAAAGAACCTGAGACTTATCTCGGAAGTGGGGCTTGGCTCAAAGGTAGAATGGTAGCCATGAGCTGAATTGCTCTGGGACAATGCCTAGGCCCAGGGGTAGGGCAGTAGCCTTGAGCTAAAGAGCTCATGAACAGTGCCCACGCTGAGTTCAAGCCCCATGACCCACCTAAAAAAAAAAAAATGTTTAAAAGAAGCATCACAGTCAGGGAGTTTGGCCTAGTGGTAGAGTGCTTGCCTAGCATGCACAAAGGCCTGGTTCAATTCCTCAGTACCACATACATAGAAAAATAGAAAAATCCAGAAATGATGCTGTGACTCAAGTGGCAGAGTGCTAGCCTTGAGGGAAAAGCCCAAGGACAGTGTTCAGGCCCTGAGTGCAAGCCCCAGGACTGGCAAAAAAAATGTAAAAAAAGCAAAAAATAAAAGCATCACAAAATAGATATAAACTGAAATTCTTTTAAAACTATTTTTCAGATCACTAAAAAGAAGTCTTCTTTTCCAAATCCATTTCATTTGGGAAACTTGAAAAAGGACCTTTCAGGAAAAGAATTGGAAATATATAATACAATGAAGTAAGGAATCTTCTGATACTGAGAGTTTTTTTGGCTTGATTTTTTTTTTCTTGGTGCCAGCCCTGGGGCTTGAACCAAGGCATGGGTCCTGAGATTATTTTTTTCCATGCTAGCATTCTACTGCTTCATCTCTGGCTTTTTGGGGAGCTAACTGGAGATACGAGTTTCATAGACTTTCCTGCCTAGCTTGGCTTTGAACATTCAGCTTCAGATCACAGCCACCTGAGAAGCTAGGATTACAGGCGTGAGTCACTGGCATCCACTCTCTAATACTTTCACTTAAACTTACTGTCTTTACAATTTCAGAGCACGTTGTGTTTACTCAAGTATAATTAAGATAGATATTACATATTTGAGGTGATAGTGTATTTCCATAATGTTTCATTACACATTTTTTAAAAAATGAATATTCATATTATAAGAGATTAAAACATCCCTTTTATTTCTCTTTCTCAGGTAACTCCCCTTATGTATGTCTAATATAATTTATAAACTAGATTTTACTAAATATAGACTCTGGCAAATGCCCAGTTGTCTCTGTTTTTTTTTTTTTAATTTATTTTTTGCCAGTCCTGGGCTTGAGCTCAGGGCCTGAGCACTGTGCTTGAACTTTTTCAAGGCTAGCGCTCTGCCACTTGAGCCTCAGTACCACTTCCAGGTTTTTTCTATGTGTGTGGTACCGAGGAATCAAACCCTGGTCTTTGTGCATGCTAGGCAAGCACTGTACCATTAGGCCAAACTCCCGGCCCCCCAGTTGTCTCTTTGCATAAGATATTCATTCCCAATGCTTTAGTGCTGATGGCTCACAGTTGAGTTCTTCCCAAGAGTAATCTACCTTTAATGACTAATAAAGGCTGTCTCTAGACTAACTTTGAGACTATCAGGATGCATGCAAGTTTCATATATTTCAAATATTATCTGCTAAGATCTCGAATAGTTGCAGCACAGTTCAGCTTTTTGTATTCTGTTCTAATTCTATCACCCACTAAACTTCATTCAATCTGGGTTACTAGAACTGGTCCTATAGCAAATAAGTAGCAGCTAGAAGTTACACTGAGTAGGGTAAAAGGAACTGAGGAGGGAATGTTTGATTACTTAAACTGTTTATAATCACTGCAGTATGAAATGTTAGTCGCCTCTTGTACAGCCATGTGATTGACAAACAGTTGTAAGTCAGGCCTGATACGTAATTTTGATGGTCATGTATAGAATCACACTTTTGGTTAAGCACCAGATATGTGAGAGTAGAATTCATATAAAACCTCACAACCTCCCTTCATAACTATCACCCTTTTTTTTTCTGAGTTGAAGTTAACCAAGTGTCTTTTTTTCTTTTCATTTTTTAAAGATTTTATTAACATGATTTTTACATCATATTTCAGGTGTCATGTTTAACAAAACCAAGTTTTTTTTTTTTTTTTTTTTTTTTTTTTTTTTTTTGCCAGTCCTGTGCTTGAGCTCAGGGCCTCAGCACTGTCCTTGGACTTTCTCAAGGCTAGAGCTCTACCACTTGAGCCTCAGCACCACTTCCGGCTTTTTTCTATGTATGTGGTACCAAGGAATCGAACCCGGATCTTCGTGCGTGCTAGGCAAGCACTTTAACCACTAGGCCAAACTCCCGGCCAACAAAACCAAGTATTAAGAAGGGAGTCTATATCCAATCACTGGCACATAGATTTTAAAACATAATTTAAAATAAGCTGAGGGTTTATATGTCGTAGGTACATATTAATCTATGTAATAAAACATTATGTCTATAGAGCACATAGCCCATCATAGATTTTGTGTCTATGTAGTTATGTTTATATCTGCAAGACCGACATATGTCCATAACCTTGGGTACCCGAATATTGAGTCATCACTCTTGTACTGTTTGGATCTAATAGCCACATATTAAGGATACCATGTGTCTTTTGTTCCTTTGGTCTTGATTCTCACTCTACATGATTCGCTCTAGTTTCCACTTCCCAGCAAATGCCATTATTTAGCACCTTTTTAATCAGTGAAACCTTTGGATAAGAACTTAGTAAGTTACTAAATTATCAGGAAATGTTTCTTTTTTTTCCCCCTGAGGGGCAAATATCTGATGCATTAGAATTTTTCTTTTAATGTTTCCACATAGGGATTGTTAGATATTTGCTTTAGTAATCATGTAATTTTTTTTTAACCAGTCCTAGGGCTTGAACTCAAGCCTAGGCACTGTTCTTAAGCACTTTTGCTCAAGGCTAGCACTCTGCCATTTGAGCCACAGCATCACTTCTGTCTTTTTCTGTGTATGTGGTACCAAGGAATTGAACCTAGGGCTTCATGCATGCTGGGCGAGCACTCTCCACTGGGCCACACTCCTGGTCATAATCATTTATTTTTGAACAAATGTGAACCATGACCTTTATGAAACCTTAAAAAAGCTTTACACCCCTTGCTTTGCTTTCCTCCAGTTTCCTCCTCCTATTCCTGCCTACAACAGTTTGGGTGTTGTTCTTGTTGTTGTTGTTTTTCCCCAAGAAATACTTTCTATTCTTTATCTTTTTTTAAATTTAACGACCTCTGATTTTAAATGATCATTTTTAATGACGATGATTTTTCTCATCTTGAGTATTTTTAAGATATCAGACATCAGCTGTTTATAAATGGTTTCCTTCCCTCTGCATCCCAAGTCTCATAAGAAATTTATTCAAATCAGGTTAACACATTCATCAAGGAGGTAGCATAAATGATGGAGGAGGAACTAGGGCAATAGCTTAAAGCTGGAGAAAATAATATTAAGTAAAGTAGAGGTTCCATTTTTTAGTACAGACATTGTTAGGATGGGCAACTTGATTGTTTTGAGATACAGAGGGGAATTGCTGTCTGTATCACAAGGACTACTAATCAAAATTCAGCAGGGGAGAACAAATGCAAGGTATGAGAAGAACAAACTCAAAAGTCAGTTAAGCTCTGTTGCTTGGCTGTAAGATTTCAATGAAGTTAATGTAAGCTTGTTGAACATTAGTTATTTTGTGGTTAAATGAGAATAATATTTCATATCTTAAAGCCTTACCCTGGAACACAAAATGATCACTATATAGTAACTACCGTATTACTATTTGTCCTTGCTATTACTGTTCTTTAACTCTTTTCTCAACTGGTTGAAATAAGCTCTGTTTACAGCTTCTGCTGACCTGAGATTAAATGGAGAAGAAAATATCAGAGGAAAAAAGTAGTAAGAAAATATTGGAAGCCAGGCGCAGTAGCTCACGCCTGAAATCCTAGCTACTTAGGAGGCTGAGATCTGAGGATCATGGTTCAAAGCTAGCCCGGGCACTAAAAAGTCTTAGAGACTCTTATCTCCAATTAATCACCAGAAAACCAGAAGTGGCTCTGGTGGCTCAAGGGGTAGGCCGGTAGCCTTGAGCTGAAGAGCTCAGGGACAACACCCAAGCTCAGAGTTCAAGTCCCATGACTGATGACAAAAAAAAGAAAGAAAAAAGGAAAGAAAACATTGGAGAGAAGAAAGATTATAAATGATGAGAAGTAGGACAATATCAGTTATTGTCACACTATGATAAAGTATTAATCCAACGTTAAAACTTCTGTTAACAATTTTATACTTTTTCAGAAGTAGCAATTTTCCTGTCATGTTAAAAGACTTAACTGCTGTTGACCTAAATGTGTATATTTGCTAGAAGATATTTTTATATATCATCTCCCTAAACTAATACCTTCTTTCTGGCTTGTAGAAATCTAGGACAGACAGAAGACCAGTTCTTCAGTATCAGCTATAGAAAAAGAGAGGTTTAACCAATTTGGGTTGTTCAATGAAGAGACAATTATGAGTTGCAAGTAAACTAGTGTTCATTTGCTTAGCAAGCAGTATTTGCTTCCTTTAAGAGAATTATTGTTTAGGAATTATTGTCAGTTAATGCATCCCCAGAGTTCCAGCGTGCCTGTTCACTGCCCCCTTGCCCTAGCCTTCCCTAATTGGCTGCTGTTTTAAAGTTTGCCCTTCCCCAAACTGGGATTTTTACCACAAATCTAAAGCTCTTTCAATTTTATACTGATTAAATCAGTCCTGCAGTATTTTATTTAAAAAAAGAATTATTAATAATCCTAACATGTACTTTATAGATGAAGAAGAAATTAAATGTTTGGCCTTTGTTCCCCTTTTTAAAATTTTCTTGTAAGTAAAATCTACAAAATTCAAAGTGAAACACTACTTTTTATTAAATTTTTTTCTCCTCTCTCTCTCCTTATCTCTTGTTCTCCCTCTCTGTCTCTCTCTCTCATTTCCAGATTGACATCTGGACCTGAGAATACACTTTTCCACTACGTTGCCTTAGAAACAATGCAAGGAATTTTCATTACTCCTACCCATGAAGAAGTGGCTCAGCTAAGTGGCTCTATCCACTCTCAGCTGATAATGAATTTTCATCAGTGTTGTCTCTCTATCCGTGCAATTTTCCAACAGACACTGGTAAATGAGGTAAATACAGTTTTACAAATACAGTTCTCTGTGATATAATTTCCAAATTTGTGAACATTATCTCTACTGTCTAGTCAATATATGCAGCAGTGTTTTCATGTAATTAAGATGTTTTTAACAGCCAATAAACCTAATCTTAAAGAATATGTACATGTTACTTAACCTCAAATCTTAGTTTTTGGGTTTTTTTGTTCGTTCGTTTGTTTTGCCAGTCCTGGGGCTTGAACTCAGGGCCAGAGCACTGTCCTTGGGCTTTCTCAAGGGTAGCACTCTACCACTGGAGCTACAGCACTACTTCTGGCTTTTTTTTCCCCTATGTATGTGGTACTGAGTAATCGTATGTGATTATTCATGCATGATAGGCAAGAACTCTACCACTAGGCCAAACTCCCAGTCCCTCAAATCTTAGTTTTATAATACTGTATTAGATGTCCTAGTTTAATATTTCAGGAAATGGTAGGTAGACCTGTGTTTTATAGCAAAGTAGAAATTTATATTTGTAATACAATTAACATCTTCCATTTGATATTTGTTATTCAACCACTGCCATCATTTGGTCAGTAAGATCTACCAATTAGTTCAAATTAAGTCTGATAACCTTTTAAGTATTCAGCCAACAATATAAATTGTTTTGGAATAAAAATGTTCTTATAGTGAAGCTATAGACAATACTACTGAAAATCTTTTAGCACTTTGTTGACTATTTTCCAACTTGGATAAGGACTAGTATTATATATAGTTAAAATATGAACTAGATTGCTTTGATACAGGGAAAAATGGGTATTGCTTTCTCATATAAACATGCAAAGATTTATTTATAACTAGTCAAGCATTCAGTCAGAAAAAGCTCTCTGAAGATAGTTGTAATTTATACACCAATATGTATAAGTATGCCAAGTTTAAAAGTAGTAATTTGTATAGGCTGATGGGTCATATCTGTAATCCTAGCTACTCAGGAAACTGAGACCTGAGGATCAAGATCAAAGTTAGCCTGAGTAGGAAAGCTCATGAGACTGTTTTTTTTTTTTTTTTAATTTTTTTTATTGTAATTAGTAAAAGGGTTACATGATATTTGCCAGATAGAAGGTGCATTAATTCACATACATTGATACCCTTTCACATGTCTTAGTACCCATTTCCCTCCCCCCCACCCCCCACCCGTCTTGGTTTTCCCCCCTTCCCTATCAAATTTCAAATATCCAAATACAAATAAATTCAATATATCAGATAACAAACTGAGATCATGAGACTGTTATTGTCAATTAACTACCAAAAATCCCAGCTGGGTCACATCTAAGACTCCTAACCACTCTGGAAACTGAGACCTGAAGGTCATGATCAAAGTTAGTCTGATTAGGAAAGCCCATTGACTTACTGTCAATTAACTACCAAAAATCCCAGAAGTGGGCCAGGAGTGTGGCCTAGTAGTGGCAGAGTGCTTGCCTTGCATGCACAAAGCCCTGAGTTCAGTTCATTAGTACCACATACACAGAAGCCAGAAGTGGTGCTGAAGCTCAAGTGGTAGAGAAAAGCCTTAAGAAAGTGCAACAACAGTACCCAGACCCTGAATTCAAGCCCCACAACTGGCCAAAATTTAAAAAAAAAAAAAGAAAAATAGTGTCTTAATTCCCTGGGAAAATAGGTTATACACTTCTATAAGGAAGACAGACTTATAAACTGCTAATAATGCAAATACAACAAAATGGATCTGGAAACAAAGTATACCATAAGATACATTTTACTAATAAAGTCCTCTTTAGGAGATAGTATTTACGTTTATTTAGTAGTTTTCTTGAAGATAAGGGGAAGAATAGCATTGCAGGGTCTTAAGTGTTAGGTTCAGGAGTTCAAATCTATGTGGGAGAACATTAATAATATCTATTAATTTATAGAAAAAGAAAACATTAAACGGTGGAGATCATTCAGATTCTACAAATTCTACAGTGTCTTCTCTTAGCCCTGTGAAAGAATATGGTGTGTTGTTTGAGTGCTCTCCTGAAAATTGGACTGATCAGAAAAAAGCACCACCAGTTATGGCTTACTGGGTAATAGGGTAAGTGAGGGGAAAAAAACGTATTTGAAAATAAACTAAAATGTTACAGAATGAAAGAAATAAGAAAGGATATTATTGTTTTTAAATATAGGGATTTATTACTCTAACTGGGATATTTAAATACTATATGTGCGTTGTGTGTGTGAGGAATCAAACCCGATCTTCGTGCATGCTGGGCAAGCACTTGACCACTAGGCCAAACTCCCAACCCTATAAGTGTTTTTTTATTTACTAAATATCACCATTAAATCCCTCCCCATGCATTTCTTTCTACAAAAATCAACAATTGAGTTATCTGACAAAGTCATTAAAAGAATAATTCTGGGTTTTTTTCTCCAATTTCTTATTTCTTTTGTGCCTCCTTTCTTTCTACTCTCTCACCCAGACAAGATACAACTCACTCCAGGCTACCCTTGTTTCACTGTCCCAGCACTCTTTTCTCTTCAGTATACTTTATGTACATTATCACCAATCAAATCTTGTTTCTGCTATGCCTACTGCATGAGATGTTGTGCCTTAACCTTTTAACATCTGGTTCCTTGATATTCAAACCAAGGCTAACAGATGATCTCCTCATTTAAGATCTTATCATCTCTTTCCCATCAGTGAAGAGTTGCCTTGCCAGGCACTGTCTGTAATCCTAGCTACTCAGAAGGCTGAGATCTGAGGATTGCCGTTCAAAGACAGCCTAGGGGCCGGGAGTTTGGCCTAGTAATAGAGTTCTTGCCTAGCATGCACAAAGACCAGGGTTTGATTCCTTGGTACCACATACATAGAAATAACTGAAAGTGGTACTGTGGCTCAATTGGTAGAGCTCTAGCCTTGAGAAAGCCCAAGGACAGTGTTTAGGCCCTGAGTTTTTGCCAGGCCCAGGACTGGCAAAAAAAAAAAAAAAGCCAGCCTGGTCACAAAAAGTCTGTGAGACTCTTATCTCCAATTAACCACTAGAAAACCAGAAGCGGTGCTGTGGCTTAAGTGGTAGAGCACTAGCTTAAGCTAAAAAGCTCAGGGACAGCACCCAGGCCCACACTTAGTTCTCTGTATTGCCTCTTTGGTATTTTTCTTGTTTGCTTCTTGTCTTTTCTCCTCCCCAAAATGTCAGCACCATGAGATAAGGAATTGTCTTGTCCACAGTTGACATCTGTAACAGCCCCTGGCACATACCAATCACCTTATAAACATTATAGTTTAGGAAATGGAAATGTGCTAGGCAAAATGTGGTGGGTAGAAGGATAGGTATTATAGCAAATAAAAAGATAAATATATGGTTATTCTTTTCAAATACCTTATGTTTTACAGAAGAAATACAAGATATACTTAAATATATATTTATGTAGGTATTATGTAGACATCTATATATATGCATATATAAACACATGGGCAATATCACTAAATGCTACAGGAGTCTTGAGGAGAGGGGATGAAATCAAATCAAAGGCATAGAGATTCCATTTGTTCTCAAAGATTTGAGTAATGGAAATAATAATGGGTGACAGTGTCCAAAAAGAAATGTGCTCATTATTGGCCAGGAGCGTGGCCTGGTGGTACAATGATTACCTAGCATACATGGAGCCCTGGGTTCGATTCCTGGGTACCATATACCCAGAAAAACCCAAAAGGGGTGCTGTGGCTAGAGCACCAGCCTTGAAAAAGCCCAAGGACGGTTGCCTAGGCCCTGAGTTCAAACCCTGGGACTATCCAAATAAAGAAAAAGAAATTTGCTCATTACTTATGTAGCTTTTCATCTTTATGCTACCAATAAAAAATAATAACGGAAATAATAAGGCATAGCAGCGAGTAGACTGCTTTGTCAATTTAGTAAAGGGATTACATGTACTATATGTCATATGTAAAATGAAAGATCACATTAGAAAACTTAGGATCATTTCAGAGTGTCTTCAGATCCTGGCTTAGGAATCAGATTTTGAAGGAAATGTTGAGCTACTAAAAATTCTTGGGAGCTGTCAGAGGAAAAGCCAGAATTACATAGGACTGAGATTGTTAGACAACTACTACACAGCACATAGTTTTATGAGTTACCCAAAGTATTAATTCCTATTTACTGGTTTTTAATATATTCCCTTGTAACTGAGTGTGTAACCCACTTGTGTTGAAAACATCAGGCTAAATTTAACTCTAGTCTAATCAGAGTTGGGCTTTTGTAAAATTAAGCCGAAACAACCTATGGAGTGGTGGAAGGAAAGGAAAAACTAGAGACAAAGAGGTACAGTACATTTACATGCAGGTGTGCAGTATAACTAAAACAACTAGGACAGAAATATCCAAAACATGTTGAACTATAATGCTGAACCACACAGAAGAGAACTTTGAAGAACATCAGACAGAACTATAACCTTATTTAAAATATTCCATTTATGTACATTAGGACTCAGTAATTATTTTTTTCTTTAGCCACTAGATCTTCCTGCCTCACCCTCCCAAATGTTAGGATTAGGTATGTTCCACATCACCACCACCACTACCAGCCCAGCTTGAGATAAGAAAACCAAACAGAATTTTAGTAGTAATCCTAATCCATTACTATCTGCAAGAAAACGGGCCATACAGAATGTTTTAAGGATAATTAAACTTTTGAAAGTAAATAGCAATAGGATATTTATTAAATATTGTGTTTTAAGTGATGCGGATACATTGTAGCTCATGTCTGAGATCTGAAGATCAAGGTTCGAGGCCAGCTCAGGCACAAAAGACCTGAGACTCTTATCTCCAATTGACCACTAGAAAACTGGAAGTGGGGCTGTGGCTGAGAAGGTAGGGTGGTATCCTTAAGCTGAACAGCCCAGGGACAGCACCCAGGTCCATAGGTAGCGCGGTAGTCTTGAGCTCAAGGGCTCAGAGACAGTGCCAAGGCCCAGAGTTTAAGCCCCATAACTGACAAATATATATATATGATGCTGTTGGCTATACTGTAATAATAATGACTGGCTTAATATTTTAAAATGGAGTGTGACAGTATGTGATATAAAATAGTATATGTGTGTGTGTATGTGTGTAACTGCACATTTCGTGCGTGTGCTGATATTAGCTTGAACTGAGAACATGAGTGCCCTCCCTTACCTATTTTGCTCAAGACTTGCACTCCACCACTTGAGCCACACCTTAACTTCTAGCTCTTTTTGTTGTCAATTTGAGATAGGACTCTTACTCACTGTCCGATCCCCGTGGCTTCAAACCACAAGCCTCAAATCTCAACCACTGATGCTAGGATCCTGAGTAGCTAGGATTCAGGGTTCAGCCACAGATACCCCACTAGAATAGGGTTGTTAAACAATAAAAATAAATTAAGACGTGATTGTTTTATTTAGAAATATAGTTGCAGCCTCCCTGATGTACATTTAAAGTAGTTCTATAATTTTTAAACAAAAATTTCTAAAGTTGGAAGATCTATTTTGTCATTTTAATTTCTGAAATAAGTGTGTTCTTTTCTTCTGCAGGAGACTTTTTCTTCATCCAAAACCTCAGGAACTTTATGTCTGCTTTCATGACTCTGTCACAGAGGTTGCCATTGAAATGGCTTTTAAACTGTTCTTTGGCTTAACCTTGTAGCTCTGCTTTTGTGCTCAATAACATATGGAGTATGGAAAGTGTTGAAGGGCCGAATTTATCATGTAGTGACAAGATTTAGCTTTTCATTGTTTGATAATTGAATATAATGTCAAGTATTGAGATGAAATTGTTTGTATTTATGCATCAAATGTATGTAGAACTGAAAGATACATGATCAAAATATGAATAAGAGATTAATTTACTGCCATGTTGGTGTGTAATATTAATTTATTCACTAATTTGAAATAATGTGAAGTGTTTTCTATTTGGCAAGTTTATATATAATGTATTTTTAAACTAATATTACTATCTAGTGAAAGGATTATGAAGTGGGAAGGAGGAGACTGAGTTTTATTAGTGTTAAATCATGAGAAAGTCCTTGTACCTCAGAATTTTCATATATAAATGTGATTATTGCATTGTTTTTAAAAGTTCCTCTTAAGTAAAATGATACACATTTCAGTATCTGCATTCTGACTTCTCCATTGGTAAAATAATTTTAGTAGACGCTTAACTATAAAAGAAGGTAAAATGAAAATCAAACTTAGTTTTTATTCAATCTCTACTGTTTTAGATAAGCGAGGTTGACTAAGATTTTTATTATGAACTTTGGAGATTTCAGTTTTTATCCAAGTACATTCAGGTATGCACATACATTTTATACAGCTTTAGGAAAGTTGTACGTAAATATTTGGGGGGGGGGTGTCAGTCCTAGGGCTTGAACTCAGGGCTTAGGCACTGTCCTTGAGCTTTCTCAACGCTCGTGCTCTACCACTTGAGCCACACAGCATCACTTCTGGCTTTTTCTCTGTATGTGGTACTTTGTGCATGCTAGGCGAGCACTTTACCACCTTAGCACTAGGCTATACTCCCTGGACCAGTTATATGTAAATTCTTTAAAAAAGAAAATACTAGCCAGGTATTGGTGGCATATGTCTATAAATCCAAGATACTGAAGGTCATGATTCTAAGCCAGCTTGGGCAGAAAAGTCTGGGATAGTCTTATCTCCAGTTAACCAGAAAAAAGCCAGAAGTAGAGGGGGTGATTCAAGTGGTAGAGTACCAACTTTAAGCAGAAAACGCCGAGCAATTGTGTGAGGTCCTAAGTTTAAGACCCAGTATTGGTATACACATGCGCACACTCACACTTACACACACACACACACACACACACACACACACACCATATTAAAAACACAGGTACATAAATACACACACATACACCATATTAAAAACACCAAAAATCCTAGCTAAAGAAAGTAAAATAAGCTGAACACAGTGGCTCAGAGACAACACCCAGGCCCATCAAGTCTCATGACTGAACAAAAACTTTAACCAAAATTCATTTTGTTAAATGTGTTTATTAAATGTCTTAAATTTCTGGATATGTCTCCTAAAATATCATGAGCAATTTCTAAGACTGACATTATTAATAAAATTAACTAATGCTCATCTTAGGTTTCCAGAGAAAACAATCTAGGATTTAGTATTTTAACACAGGAAACTTGTTTCATTTCAGTTGTGGTGTTAAAGAATCATGAGACCATCACTCAATAATGGAAATAAAAAGGCAAAGTGTAGTAATGATTTTCAATGAGAATCATTAGCTATATCTTGTACATGGTTAATTTCAGTGTTGCTTAGGCACTGCATTTTGGGATGGAGGGATGCCAGTCCTGGGCTTGAATTCAAGGAACTACGCAATTTTCCCTGAGCTTTTTTGCGAAGGGTACCACTTTACCACTTGAGCATGGCTCCACTTTGTGGCTCATTGGTGGTTTACTGGAGATAAGAGTCTCACAGACTTTCCTGCCAGGGCTGACTTCAAAGTATATCTCAGCTTCCTGAGAAACTAGGATTATAGACCTGAGCTATTAGCACCTGGCTAGCACTGCATTTTTTTTTTTTTTTTTTTTTTGCCAGTCTTGCGCTTTAGCTCAGGGACTGAGCACTGTCCTTGGACTTTCTCAGGGTTAGAGGTCTACCACTTGAGCCTCAGCACCACTTCCAGCTTTTTTCTATTCATGTGGTACCAAGGAATCGAACCCAGGTCTTCATGCATGCTAGGCAAGCACTCTACTACTAGGCCAAACTCCCAGCCCCTGGCACTGCATTTTTAAGAAGTAAAATCTTTTTATTTTAGACAGGTGCTGGTGGCTCACATCTGTAATCTGTATTCAGGAAGCTTAGTTGTGGTTTGAAGCTATCCTTTGCAAAAAAAAAAAGTCCATAAGACTTTTTCCTCCAATAAACTTAGAAAAAGCTGGAAGTGGTGCAATGGCTTAAGTGTTAAGAGTGCTAGCCTTGAGCAAAAGAAGCTCAAGGATAGTGCCCAGGCCCTGAGCTCAAGCCCCAGGCCTAGCATGCATACACACATACACATACACATACACATTCTCTCTCTCTCTCTCTCTCTCTCTCTCTCTCTCTCTCTCTCTCTCTCTCTCTCTCTCTCTCATTTGTTTTTTTTTTTTGGGGGGGGGGGTCAAGAGACTTGAACTTTGGGCCTAGGCGCTGTCCCTGAGCTCTTCAGCTCAAAGCTAGCATTCTACCGCTTGATCCACAGCACCACTCTGGTTTTCTGGTGGTAAATTGGAGATGAGTCTCTTGAACTTTTGTGCCTGGACTGGCTCTGAACAGCGATTCTCAGCCTCCTGAGTAGTGCCCAGCTATACAAATATCCTTTTCATCTCCGGGTGATATTAAAGAAATCCTTATGGGTAAACTTATCTAATTTTCCAAATATCCTCTGATTAAAATCTAAAAGTAGATCAGTCTGGTTATTGAGTAGTAAAATACCTGTTATTAAATTAAGGGAATCAAAATGATACCTCAGATACTGCTAGACATACGCTTTGGCAGAAACAGCCACAAGGTGGATTTGTTAGCATCCTATTAATGTTTCCTTTCTATTTCTGTCTCCCATGGTTTTCAGCCAATAGTATATAAAAATAATAAGCCAAGGCCGGAAGTTTGGCCTAGTGGTAAGAGTAAGAGTGCTTGCCTAGCATGCACAAGGACCTGGGTTCAATTCCTCAGTACAACATAAATAGAAAAAAGCCAGAAGTGGTGCTGAGGCTCAAGTGATAGAGCTGTAGACTTGAGAAAGTCCAAGGACAGGGCTCAAGCCCTGAACTCAATCCCAGGACTGGCAAAATAATAATAATAATAACAACAACAACAACAATAAGCCAGGGCCAGGAGTTTGGCCTAGTGCTTGCCTAACATGCTCAAAGACCAGGTTCAGTTCCTCGGTACCACATACATAGAAAAAAATGCTGGAAGTGGTGGTGTGGCTTAAGTGGTAGAGCACTATACTTGAGAAGGCCCAAGACTGGCAATAATAATAATAAGAAGAAGAAGAAGCAGCAGCCAGGTACCAGTGGCTAACATCTGTAGTCCTAGCTACTTGGGGAGGCTGAGATCTGAGGACTGATGTTGGAAGACACAGCCTTGGCAGGAAAGTCTGTCTCCAATGAAGCACCAAAAAAAGCCAGAAGTAGCTAAGGGACAGCGCCCAGGCCCTGGTTTCAAGCTGTAGTACCAGAGCAAAAAAATAAAAATGATGAATGGTAGTCATATCTATTATATACATAAGATGTGCCAGTTACTTTGAAGAGAGGACATATACAACATAAAATGCCAAAGCAGACAAATCTAGTAACTTGGTTTGTCTTTTCTATTTGTACTAGAAATATGTTAATATTTAATATGATAATATCAATGGATTATTGTGTACCTCTAACAACTCTTTAGTTTTGCAGTACTAGGGTTTAAAATCAAGGCCTTAAGCTTGCCAGACAGTTCTCTGGACATTGGGCTATACCTCCAGCCTCACTATTTCTCTTTTGGGATGAAATGATATTCTTTTGTTGCTCTTGTTGTACTGGTACTAGGGTTTTGAACTGAAGACCAGGGCCCTCACTACCCCTTAACACTTACTACTTCAGCCACAACTCTATTTCTGGCTTTGATTTCAGGCTCCTGAATTGCTTGGATTACATGTATAATTACATTGAATCACATCAACACCCACTAAAAGCTGACTTTTTTTTTAACATCCCCTAGTAGGGGCTGGGAGTGTGGCCTAGTGCTTGCCTAGCATGCATGAAGCCCTGGGTTTTGATTCACTGGTACCATGTACACAGAAAAAAGCCAGAAGTGGTACTGTGGCTCAAGGGGTAGCATGCTAGTCTTGAGAAGGCTCCAGAGCAGTGCCCAAGCACTGAGTTCAAGCTCCAGTACTGGCAAAAAAAAAAAAAAGCTAGTGTCTTACTGCTGTCAAATTTTTCTTAATCCCAAGGAAATACATTTCAACTCAAACTTCTTTTCTCTTTCTTTCTCTTTTTCCCTCCTTTTGTCTTTTTTTTTTTTTTTGCTTTTTTTAGTTTTTGTCAGGTCAGTAAACTGTGTTCAGTAATTTTGTGGTAGCTACTTTAAAAATATTTCTAGTACAAATGAGAAATTTTATGAAAGCAATGTGTGAAGTTTGTCTGCTTTGAGTATAATACATTGAATGCCATCTTGACATAATGACTGACAAGTATCAGATATGATTACTTTCTATTACTAAATATGCATTGGATGAAAACCATAGTAGTCAACCAAATCATACCTGCTACTGTACATGTTTAAATCAAACTTATAAAAATATGTTCATCCTTACATAATTGGAGAACAATAATTTATATTTGAGTATTTTACAACATTAGGTGCTATTTAAAATTTAACCTATATACTAAATTATATGAAATAATTTAATTTTGTCACAGTGTATTTCTATATTCTATACATTTATGGATATTTTTATAGAGTTGGTAGTTTTAAATAAAAGTGCTTTGGAAGTTTCCCGTTGTATTGCCTTTTCATGACTTCGTCTAACAAATACTAAGAATTTTCTATCCTCTGACAGTTCCTACACTTCTGGATGCAGAAGACATAGCAAGGAACAAACTAGCTAAGGATTCCTGCCTTTGTGGAATTATTTTTCAATGACACGGGCAAGATATGTCAAGTAGAATGCTAAATGTCAAGAGAAAAAAGTAGGGTAGCAAGAAAAACAGAATGTGAAGTTGACGAACAAGATGCCAAAAGCTGCTGAAGTGACCTCAAACCTAAGAAATTTAATAATGATGATATCTAAGGAGAAATGAGTAAATACTGTAATGATCCAGTGTATTTCTAATGTCAACATAAATTATTAGAAATTTTTCCCTACTGAGTTAGTAAAACTTACTAATACAATGCATAAACAAACATGTTTAACTCCAAGTTATGAAACTTGGTATCCCTTTACATTAAAAAGCTATATTTCAAATAAGCACTTTCATTTTGGTATGTCTGATACCAATGTACACATATAATAAGCTTAATCCTACAAGCTTTATAACTATCAAGTCTATGTATTGGTGGCTGTAGGGGATGAGAAAATTGCCCTGGTAAGCAGCACAACACTATATCCCCATAATAGTAGTTGGGGGTCCTCATGGCACCTTAAAAAGATAGTTGCATGGGGCATGGTGGCTCAAGCCTGTAATCCTACCTACTCAGGAGGCTGAGATCTAAGAATCAAGATTCAAAGCCAGCCTGGCCACAAAAGGACCTGAGACTGTCTCCAATTAACCTCTAAAAAAATGGGAAGTGGGGTTTAGCTCAGGGTTAGGGCAGTATCCTTGAGCTGAAGAGCTCAGGGATAGCACCCAGGCAGAGTTCAAGCCCTATGACCCACAAAAAAAAAAAAAAAAAAAAAAAACTTGCCTAAAATGATTCAAGTAATTTCTCCCATAAATTTTTCCTTATGTACTTGTTAACACTTTGTGTTTCCTTAAAAGAGACATAAGCCTTTCATTTTTTCAAGATGTTTGAAAATAAGTTCATACTGGAATTGGTGATACACTTTACAATGTAGAGTTTTAGGGATCGTGCATTAACAAGTTTTCCAGTGGCTGCAAATTCAAATATTCGTGTACAACTAATTCGTATTAATCTCAGAATAATGACAGTGCAGTTGCTTCTGGAAGGTTAATCTGGCAGCATCGTTTAAAATGGAGATAAGAGTTGAGTAGCCCACTGTGAAAAAGGAGCAAATCCAAATATAGTGTACCAGTTTGATTTATCAATTGGTTTTATGCAAAGTAATAAAAATATTAAGATTCCTGAACTAAAAAAGATATTAAAAGATAGAACTTGAGTCTGAAGATCATAAAAGTCAAAAACTTACCTCATAATAGGCGTGGTTCAAGATTGTTCAGGTTATATCTGAGCATACAAAGTGAGAGATATTGGGGCTGGAAGTTTGACATGGTGGTAGAGTACTTACTTACCTAGCATGCATGAAGACACGGGTTCGATTCCTCAGTACTAAATACATTAAAAAAAAAAAAGCCAGAAGTGGTACTGTGGCTCAAGTGGTAGAGCTCTAGCATTGAGAAAACCCAAGGACAGTACTCAGGCCCTGAGCACTGAGACTGGCCAAAAAAAAGTGAAAGAGAGTAAGAGAGCTATTTACTGGAAACAGTTTAAAAATGAACTCCACGGGGCTGGGAGTTTGGCCTAGTGGTAGAGTGCTTGCCTAGCATGCACGAAAACCCAGGTTCAATTCCTTGGTACTACATACATAGAAAAGTCAGAAATGGTGTTGTGGCTCAAGTGGTAGAGCTCTTGCCTTGAGAAAGCCTAAGGACAGTGCTCAGGCCCTGAATTCAGTCCCCAGGACTGGCAAAAACAAAAACAAAAATGAACTCCAGGCTGGGTGCTGGTGTTTTATGCCTATAATCCTAGCTACTCAGGAGCCTGAAATCTGAGGATAGAGGTTCAAAGCCAGCCTAGGCAAAAAAAAAAAAAGTACATAAGACTCTTACCTCCAGTTAACCCCCAGGAAACTGGAAATGACACTATGGCTCAAAGTGGTAGAGCACTAGCCTTGAGCAAAAAAGTCAGGGATACTGCTCAAACCCTTAGTTCAAGCCCCATGACCAAAAAACAAAACAAAATAAAAAACAGGAACTGGTGTCTTAAGCCTGTAAATCCTACTCAGGATAATAGTGGTTTGAAGCCAGCCCAGGTTAATCACCAATTAACCTCATAAAAACTGGAAGTGGATAAAAAAGCTGGGGACCGTACTCAGGCCCTGACTTCAAGCCCCACACTGACAAAAATTAATTTAAAAATGATGATATATGTTACCATAGAGGGATCTCCAGGTTACAGTAAATGAGAAAAGTAGTAAATATACATGTGTATTCTGAGTGTTCTTGACAAAACAAAGTTTGAATCTGATAGCTTCCAAGTAAATTCCCCAAATACTGTATAAAAGTTTCTATCACTGACACTCTTCATAGACTACATGAGGCTAAAACGATTTTCTTAATTATACTAAGACTTACTTACAAAAGTTTCACTTTGGGGCTTGGAGTTTGGCCTAGTGGTAGAGTGCTTGCCTAGCATGCACGAAGACCCGGGTTCGATTCCTTGGTACCACATACTTAGAAAAAGCCAGAAGTGGTGCTGAGGCTCAAGTGGCAGAGTTGTAGCCTTGAGAAAAATCCAAGGACAGTGCTCAGGCCCTGAGCTTAAGCCCAGGACTGGCAAAAAACAAACAAAAAATTTCACTTTGTTTATCCTGAATATACAATGGTGTTTTTCATGCTGCATGTATAATACTACAACAGGCTTGAGCACAAAAGCAGTACTGTGTAATCCAATTGTCTTTCAAGCCAAGCATTAAAAATTACTGGTCTTGTGCTGGGAGTTTGGCCTAGTGATAGAATGCTTGCCTAGCATGCACAAAGACTCGGGGTTCAATTCCTTGGTAACATATACATAGAAAAGCTGGAAGTGGTGTTGTGGCTCAAGAGTTACAGTGCTAGCCTTGAGAAAAGGCCAAGGACAAAGCTCAGGCCCTGAATTCAAGCCCTAGAATTGGCCAAAAAAAAAATTGTCTTAGCTTAAACTGATGGTGGTTCATACCTGTAGTCCTAGCTACTCAGGAAGCTGAGATCTTAGGATCACAGTTTGAAACCAGCCCAGGCAGAAAACTCTGTGACACTTCTATCTCCAATAAACTGCAAAAGAAAAATGGGAGGGAAAAAGTCAGAGGTAGAGTTGTGACTCTAGTGATAAAGCCCTAGCCTTGAGCAAAGACTCGGACATTATCTAGGCCCTTGGTTCAAGGCTCTCTCTCTCTCAATTCTTTCTCTCTCTCTCATACACACACACACACACACACCATGCTGTTCTTGTCACTACCTTTTTATTTTGAACTTAAATTCTTTCCAGTGTTAAGTTGATAAATGTAACTTTTTGCCAGTTGTGAGGCTTGAACTCAGGGCCTGAGCACTGTCCTTGGACTTTTCTCAAGGTTAGAGCTCTGCCACTTGAGCCACAGCACCACTTCCAGCTTTTTTGTTTATGTGATACTGAGCAATGGAACCCAGGGCTTCATGGACACCAGGCAAGCACTCTACCTGAAGCCACATTCTCAGCCCTCAACTTCAGTAATTTTAAGAGTGCAAAAGGCATCCTATTATATAGGAGTTATTTTTAAGTTATTAGTCCTAAAAGCCTACACATTAAAATTACCTGGGAAGTTTAATAACGACAGGTTTCACTTCTCGTTGCTATTTAATGTTTAAGAGTAACCTACATCATCACCTGAAAACACCACCACCGCCATTCTCCTATCCCTTTTTGTGTTGGTTGAAAACCATTTCTGAGGATAGAAACACAAGTAAAACATAGAAAAGGGGAAGGAACATTTTGAAGTAACCCCTGGGAGGATAACTTGCAAAACCCAACTGTGAGAAATCATCCATGCTGATTTCTAAGAGAAGATGGGTGGGGGAGTGGTAGCTCTAAAAAATAAAACTCAACTTGAGGGCCCATTGCTCTGCCCAAGTTTCTACTGCTAAATTACCTTCCAGTCAAGCCCTCCGCCTTCAGAAGCTTTCCTAGCTGGAGGGCCGGGCGGGGCGGCCGGCCGTGGTCCCGGCTGGAGGGCCCGGCGCTCGCCCAGGGAGGCCCCGGGGCCCTCGACGTGGAGTGGCGGCGACGCTTCGCAGGCCCCGCGTGCTGCCGGGCCGCCGGGTGTTGGGGGTCACGTGTCGGGCTGGCGTCCGTTAGACGCGCCTGCGCAGCTCTTTGGTTGTCGTCTCCAGGCGCGCAGATCTCCCGGCGTCCTCAGCGCCACTTTCCCGCCAGGACCCAGCCGAAGCGGTTTTCTCACACCCGGTTCCGACCTGCGACTGCCGGTTTTGACGACGCCTTCCGCCATGCAGCGTGAGTCCGGGAAGAAGAAGCCAGAAAAGGGGGAGAAGCTGTTTGACCCCGTGTCGTTCGGGAAGGACCTGCTGGCCGGCGGCGTGGCGGCGGCCGTGTCCAAGACGGCGGTGGCGCCCATCGAGCGGGTGAAGCTTCTGCTGCAGGTGCAGGCGTCGTCCAAGCAGATCAGCCCCGAGGCGCGGTACAAGGGCATGGTGGACTGCCTGGTGCGGATTCCGCGCGAGCAGGGTGCGTACCGCAGGCTGCGCCGGCCGGGCCCCCGCCCCGCCGGGCCCCGCAGCCGCGCTGCTGCCGGAGCGGACGGAGCGGACGGTTGCGGAGCCTCGGCAGGGCCCCCCCGCCTGTTCGGACTGGCCTGGAAAGTCGCCGCCGACCGCTCCTCCTCCGGAGAGAGGGTGGTGTCGCGGGGGACTGTGTTGTGAGAAAGGCATGCGTTATGGGTGCCTGTCTACCGACGTCCCGCCGGGGACGTTAACTGCGGAAGCTGAGGTATTCCCATCTGTGTCACGCGTGAGCGCTACCCAAAAGACCCGCAGGGCAGACTTATTCCTCGTGATTTTCTTTCAAAGTTTGCTGTTGGCTGACGCCCGCAGATCCCAGCTACTCAGAAGGCTGAGATTCGAAGTTTGCAGTTCGAAGCTACTTGGGGCGTGAAAGTCTGTGAGGCTCGAGTTCCCTCCATTTAACCAGCGGAAGCCGCAGTGGAGGTGGTCTCAGTGTGACAGTGCCAGGAGTGAAAACAATGAGCAAAGCGCAAAAGTTTTACATTAACAGTAAAATGACCAATTTCTCTTTTTTGCATCAAGCCCTTTACGTTTTAAAATTTATTCATCATGGATTTTTTTTGTGAAGGCTGAAATGATTGGAAGAAGTTAATTAAAATATTTCATGGAACATTGCTGAAAAAAGCAGGCTTTTAAGTTAACTAAGGCTCATCAGAAATCTTAGCCAAATCTTACCCAAATTTTATTTGGGTCCTACTGGGGAGAAAATCCATTAAAAAAGAAAATAGAGCTATTACATTTTAGATAAGAAACAGGAAGTTATTTTATCTACACACAGTCCTTTATTTTACTGCTAGGGTCATGGTCTCCCCATAAAAAGTACCATCTCGGTACCTAATCTACTCCAGAGGCTGGGACAGGTGCATAAATAGAAAAAAAAAAATGCCTGGCCAGCCCAGGGAACCATGATGTTAACTCTGCCTCTTTAAAAGAAAACTTAAAATATACAAACCAAAACAATACCTTTTTTCCCTGGGGATGTAGGAAATCTTGGAAGTATGTGGACTCCTGTGAAATTTTAAAAGCATCTAATTACATTTTTAATTTTCCACCTGAGAGGGAGGCAGAGAGATTGCAAGTTCTAGGCCAACATGGATTATATAACAAGATATGTTAAATAATAATAATAATGATAATAATAGGGCTAGTAATGTCGCTTAGAGATAGAATGCTTGCCTAGCATGCATGAAGCCTTGGATTCCATTCCTCAGTACCACATAAACAGAAAAGTTCAGAAGTGGTACTGTGGCTCTAGTGATACAGTGCCAGCCGTGAGCAAAACTCAGGGACAGTGCCCAGGCCCTGAGATCAAGCCCCAGAACTAGCGAGAACAACAACAACAATATAATAATAATGATAAAGAATGTCCGTATGGGAGCTAAGCTCACATCTTTTGTTGTAAGTGGTTTACATCTCCCTATTCTCATTCATTTATTAAATTTCCCATTCACTCCAGGTATTGTACATGAAAGACATTTGCATCTCTCCTGGGCTGTATTTATTCCAAGACCCTTACAGAGAAGTCTAGGTCTTTTTATTGTTAGTACCTGTTAGGCATGTAAAGTATTCTGGCCACCTTATGATGATCTGTGCTGGTTTATTTTGTATTTTAAATGTTTAGAAGTTTTGTGTGTGTGTGTGTGTGTGTGTGTGTGTGTGTGTGTGTGTGTGTGTGTATGTACACGCGCACATACATGTCCTGGGGCTTAAACTCAGGGCAACACTCCTCGCCCTTTTGTGTTTTTTTTTTTTATTGAACAGTTAAGCCAAAGAGTATTCAGATATGATTCTTGTAACTTTAGTTGTGTTTTGTTGTTATTGTCTCTGAACTTTTTTGCTTAGAATTAGCAGTCTGCCACTTAAGCCACAGTTTCACTTCCAATGTTTTTGTAGTTAATTGGAGATAAGAGTTTCAAAGACCGTCCTGACTAAATTGGTTTTGAACAAAAATCCTCAGATCTAAACTTCCTGATTAGACAAGATGACTGGTATGAGCAACTGATACCCCCTTTGAATTAATTTTATATATTATTCTGATTGCTGCTTTCTTTCTTGTACAAGATGCAATGATTTTTAAAAATCAATGTAATATGGATTATGCTATGGAATCAGTAGTTTACAACATGGAGGATGTTGTCACCTAGAAGCATTTTGGAAACTTGTAGGGACTTAGTACAGAGGGATGTAATACTAAACTGCAGCTGGGAGTGGGGCCTAGTAGTAGAGTGCTTGCCTAGCATGCCCGAGGACCCAAGTTCCATTCCTCAGTACCACATACATAGAAAAAAGCTGGAAGTGGTGCTGTGGCTCAGGTGGCAGAACTCTAGCCTTGAGAAAGTCCAAGGACAGTGCTCAGGCTCTGAGTTCAAGCCCCAGGACTGGCAAAAAAAAAATCCTAAACTGCAGTGATACAAAGTGTAAGGATCAGGAATTCTATGCATCCTGTGCAGATCACACTTATACAGTATTATCTCCCACTGGAAAAGCTTGTTTATTATTATCTAAGCCTAGCAACTAACTCAGATTTACTTCTGAACTATCTGGGCATACAAAGCTTTATAAATTGGTTACTTTCTGTTGAACCTTTATTTGTAAAGGATTGTTTTTTTTTTTCCAAGTTTTTACTAGAAGTATCCTATTTAGACTATCACGAACTATTTGATGATTTTCCATCTAATAAAAACAACCAGGATTCCTGAATATCTAACTTACGTAGTCTAGGGAAGCTCTAGATTATAATGATAAGTATGAATTTCATAGTTACATAGTTGTACATCATGAATTATAAGAGTTGGTCAGTCATAGGAAAGTAAGATGAGAAAACCATTGATATCCAAGGTTTCTTTGGAGGACAGAAGTACGGCCTGTGGTAGAATACTTGATGTAGCATGCACAAAACCCTGGGTTTGATTCCTCAGTACCACATATACTGAAAAAGCTGGAAGTGGTGCTGTGGCTTCAGTGGTAAGGTGCTAGTCTTCAGAAAGGAAATTTTAAAAAAGGTTTCTTTCATGTTAATGCAGTAATTTCAGATCTCAGCCTCCTGGGTAGGAGGAGTTCAGGCATGAGCCACTGGTACCCAGATGAAGATGAAGTAAAGATTGCTAGCCTTTGAGAAATGCCTAGTGAGCTCTGCTTTTCTATTACTAAAAAATGCTATTGGGGCTGGAAGTTTGGCCTTAGTGGTAGAGTGCTTGCCTAGCATGCATGAAGACCCAGGTTCGATTCCACAGTACCACATACATAGAAAAAGTTAGAAATGGTGCTGTGGCTCAAGTGGCAGAGCGCTATTGAGGAAAAAGCCCAAGGACAGCACGCAGGCCCTGAGTTCAACCCCAGGACTGGCAAAAACAAAACAAAAGAATGCTGTTCAACTGATAATGCTTTCCATAGATTTTTAGTTATCCAAAGCCCTTTATTTGAAATTAACAAAATTGAAAGAGGCTATATAGTTAGAAAAATGGTTCTTATGGGAAGAGTATGCTTCTAAAATTCAAAGTCAAAATTTTGAAACCAGATATTCTTTAATAATAATGTATTACAGGTTTATATACTTACATGTTTACCTCTGTAGGTTTCTTCAGTTACTGGCGTGGCAATTTGGCAAATGTTATCAGGTATTTTCCAACACAAGCTCTAAATTTTGCTTTCAAGGACAAATACAAACAACTTTTCATGTCGGGAGTTAATAAAGAAAAACAGGTATCTATATTTCACTTTCTCTAATAATTTGTAAGAAAACGTTGCATTTAACTGGGCACAGTGGCTCATACCTGTAATCCTAGCTACTCTGGAGGCTGGAGATCTGAGGATCTTGGTTCAAAGCCAGCCCAAGCACTAAAGGTTGTGAGACTCTGATCTCCAATTAATCTCTAGAAAAGGGGAAGTGGGGCTGTGGCTCCAGGGGTAGGGCCATAGCCTTGAGCTGGAGAGCTTAGGGACAGTGCCCGGCCCCAGAGTTCAAGCCCCATAGACCCCCCCCTTACATCTCCCCCCAAGAAAAGAAAAATCATTGCACTTGTCTTGTGTTATTTTATTTGTGGAGAAGTGTTTTAATGATGGAAATAATAAAATAAGAGGGGCTGTGAATGTGACTTAGTGATAGGGTGCTTGCCTAGTGTGCATGAGCCCTGGGTTGGATTTCTCGGCACCACATAAACAGAAAAAAAAAAAAAACTGGAAGTAGCTTGGTAGCTGAGGTGCTAGAGTGCTAGCCTTAAGCAAAAGAAACTCAGAAACAGTGCCCAGGCTCTGAGTTCAAGCCTCAGGAATGGAAAAAAAAAAAAGAGGTAGTGAGTGCTAGCCTTGAGAGAAAAAGCTCAGAGTGCCCAGTTTCTCCCTCAATTTAAAACCTACTACCAAAAAGATATAAACATATAATAGATAGATAGATAGATAGATAGATAGATAGATAGATAGATAGAAAGAAAGATGGAAATCTGTTAGCTTTAAAAGTTTCATTGAAGCCAGGATAGGTGGCTCACGCCTGTAATCCTATAATCCTAGCTCTTAGGAGGCTGAAATCTGAGGATCAAGGTTCAAAGTTAGCCTCGGCACAAAAGGACCAGTTAACCTCTAGAAAATGGGAAGTGGGGCTTGGCTCAAGGGTAGGGCAGGAGCCTTGAACTGAAGATCTCAGAGATAACACCCAAGCCCAGGGGGCGGGTAATAGCCTTGAGCTGAAGAGCTCAAACAGCTCCGTGGGTAAGTTCATGCCCATGACCCACCAAAAGAAAAAAAAAAAGGTTTCCTTGAATCTCTTATATCTTTAAAAATAGAGAAATCTTTTTGTTGATAAATGTAATTTTCAGCTTATAATTATTTATTTTCTTAAGCATGAAAACTAATCAAGAAATACATATTTCCTATCACTAAGGCAATTTATTTCCTAAAAAATGAAATTATTTCTTCTTTGTGAATCAGTATGTGTTTAGCTGCTATTAAAATGTGTGGGAAGACCAAATCATCAGTAGGAAAATGATACATTTAAGGTAGAAGATTCTGGGTTTTTTTTAAAATTGAAAACACTTTATTTTGCAAGCTGTATAAATTACATATTATTTGTCCTGATTTTCTGTTTGTATGTGTCCAATACACTATAATTACCTACATTATTTCCAAGGTATTTCTCTCTCCCTGACAAAATCTCTTTTCCCTCCCTCTATTAATCCTTTCTGTCTTCTTGTTCCTAAATTCCTACCTCAACCATGCTATTGGAGCAGGTATTTGAAAAACAACTACTGAGTTGGGTGCTGGTGGCTCATGCTCTAATCCTAGCTACTCGGAAGACTGAGATCTGCGGATTGTGGTCAGCAAAGGCAGAAAATACTGAGATTCTTACTAACTAGATTTAGGACTGGGAGTTTGGCCTAGTGGTAGAGTGCTTGCTTTGCATGGACCCAGGTTTGATTCCTCGGTACCACATACATAGAAAAAGCTGGAAGTGGTGTTGTGGCTCAAGTGATAGAGCTATAGCCTTGAAAAAAATCCAAGGACAGTGTTCAGGCCTTGAGTTCAAGCTCCAGGACTGGCCAAAAAAAAAAAAAAAAAAGCTAAATCTAGGGGTGTGGCTCAAATTGTAGAGCACCAGTCTCAAGCAAAAAAAGCTAAGCAAGAGTGCAAGGCCCTTTGTTCAAGCCCCAGTATCAGAACTCACACATAGGGATATCAATGTGTGAGAAGTAATACTCCTACTATCTGGCAAATATAACTGTAACCCCTCTATATATTACTATAAAAAATAAAGAATTCACACATAAAAATAAATTAAAACTGCAACATTTGTTTCCTTTAATTTTATTTTCTTAAATTGGTATATGAACTCTGGGCTGAGCCCCCGTCCCTGAGCTCAAGTCTAGCACTGTACCACTTGCACCACAGTGCCTCTTGTGATTTTCTGGTAGTTAATTGGAGATGAGAGTCTCATAGACTTTTGTGCCAGGGTTGGCTTTGAACTGCGATCCTCAGCTCTCATCCTCTTGAGTAGCTAGGATTACAGGCATGAACCACTGGCGTCTGGCTTGCTTTAATTTCCTTTTATACTCATTTCCTTTTTTCATACATTTATTTCATTTAAAATATTTATGAAATGCTTTTCACTGCCTTTTATGTTGCGGGCCCCAAAGGCAACTAAGAAAATTCTCTGGAGTTAGAATTCTATTTGGATTAGGGTTCTGGCACTGTTTATTTAGTTTCTGTTTGTTTTTCAGAGTCACCTCTCTAATTTCTCTAGTTTCCTCATCTGAAAATTAGATATAATGATATCAACTACAAACTTTTTCTAGCCAGTCCTGGGGCTTGAACTCAGGGCCTAAGCACTGTTCCTGAGCTCTCTCTGCTTGAAGCTGGCACTTTACCACTAAGACACACACCAAGTCCGTTTTTTTCTGTGTATGTGGTACATACACAGGACTTTGTGCATGCTAGGTAAGCACTTTACCACTAGGTCATGCTTTGGGCCTCTACTACATACTTTTATTGTGCGGTTTATATGAGTTTATATTTGAGGTGTTAAGCATAATATTTTGAAAAAATTAATGAACAAGCCATTTGAGACTGGTCAATTAAAAATTTTTGTAAAGCATGAGAGCTTCTAAGACACCATCAGACATACACATATATCATATATGAATTGTTGTAGTAGAAAGAGGATAAACAGGAAGAGAGCCTTTTATTTTTTCCAAGTCAGGGGGCTGTAATTCGGGGCCTGAGCACTATCCTTGGGCTTTCTCAAAGCTAGAGCTCTACCACTTAAGCCACAGCACCACTTGCAGCTTTTTCTATGTATGTGGTGCCAAGGAATTGAACCCAGGTCTTTGTGCATGCTGGGCAGGTAACTCTACCACCAGGCCAAACTCCAGGACCTGGAAGAGGGCCTTTTTTTTTTTTCCTTTTTGCCAGTCCTGAGCTTTTAGTTCAGGGCCTGAGCGCTGTCCTTGGACTTTCTCAAGGCTAGAGCTCTTCCACTTGAGCCTCAGCACCACTTCCAGCTTTTTTCTATGTATGTGGTACCGAGGAGTTGAGCCTGGGTCTTTTTGCATGCTAGGCAAGCATTCTACCACTAGGCTAAACTCCCGGCCCCAAGAGAGCCTTTTTATTAAAGAAAATGATCTTAAAATTTGTCAAATCTTAGGAGTAAAATGGACATCCAGATTTAGAAAGCTTTAAAGACCCCAAGCAAGATCAATTTATAAAATAATACTCAGAGCCACATTATTATAATTATATTAAGTCAAACCCAAACACTCTTGAAAGCATCCAGAAAGAAGAAAGTCATGTGTAAGAGCCCTTATAAACCTATGAATGGGGTAGGGATAAGACCTAAGTTTGCCTCACAAACATGAGGCCCTGAGTTTAAACCCCAGAACTTCAAAGTGTTTTTTTTAAACTTATATGAATAGAATTCTCAGTAAAACTATCATTAATCTACTGTTATCTGTTCTATGATACACACACACACACACACACACACACACACACACACACACACACACACACACACACACACACACACACACACACACACACACCAGGCACTGGTGGCTCATGCCTGTAATCTTAGCTACTGAAGAGGCTGAGAGAGATCTGAGATTTGCTATTTTAAACCTAGCCTGACAGGGCAGGGGGAAAGTCCATACAATTCTTACTTCGGATTAAATGAAATTAAAGGACTCTAGCATCATAAAAGCATGCAGGTGCAAATGTTGTTGGAAAAGGAAAACACAAATTGAGAATATTCTAATAATGTAAAGATTACATAGACATTATTTTTTTCAGTATTGGGGATTGAACACAGTAGCTAGACAAGCAAAGTCTACCACTTGAGTCATGCCCCTGGCCCTAGTTTGTTTTTCAGTTATGGTCTCACACTTTTACCTGGACAGCCTCTGATTACAATCTTTTAATTCTAGTGTATCAGCATCTAAACTACATCTTACCTGAGGAGATAGAGTTGGGCTAGATAGAAAGAAAAAGAGTAATATAATGGTGACATTGATCAAAAGGCATTGAATGCGTAAAGTGGCATGTTAAATTGAATTGTACAACTGTTGAGAGATGATGATTTAATAAAAATAAATAAGCAAACTGTCTTCCAGAAAACAACGGCTAGGGACTAGGGGTATATCTCAGTGTTGCAGGCATTACCTAACATGTGTGAGGCCTTGTATACCACTCCCAACATTATAAAAAAAGATTACACAGGTCTGAGGATATGTAGGAAAATATTTTAGGTAATATGGTATGCAGAATTTCAGACTTTTGTTTTATAAAAGCAGCTTGTAGCCACACTATGGTGCCTCTTGGTAATCCTAGTGTGTTAGGAGGCTGAAATCTGAAGATCAAAGTTCAAAGCAAGCTTGGGCAGGAAAGTCCATGAGATTCTTACCTCCAATTAAACACCAAAAAGCCAGAAGTGGATCTGTGGCTCAAGTAATAACGTGCTAACCTTAAATAAAAATTCTTCAGGATAACTCCCAAGCCCTGAGGTCAAGCACCAGGATTGGCATACACACATAAAATAAATGCCTTGTAAATCTAGTTTTATTTTGTAAAATGAGAGTTTATAGATATTTTTAACTAATTCTGTAACTAAAATCTATTAATTATGTTTCAGTTCTGGAGGTGGTTTTTGGCAAATCTGGCTTCTGGTGGAGCTGCTGGGGCAACATCCTTATGTGTAGTATATCCACTGGATTTTGCTCGAACCCGATTAGGTGTTGATATTGGAAAAGGTATGAGATTTTTATAAGTATTGTTTCTGTTATGTACTATGGAAGTATGCTGTATCATTATTGTTGCTGGATATAGTCTAAAAGTTTTATTCCCAAGAAGTTTAGAGTTACAGGGTCAAACTATGTGACTTTTTAAAAAATATTTCCTTATACAAAAACAGGAATTAGATCATTACAATGAAAAGCTAGACACAAAGACTGCATATAACTTGGTTTCATTTTTTTTCTCTGAGATCTCGCCCTATATCTTAATCTTGTCTCTTATATGGTTACACTTAAGTAGTTTGTACAGGTGATTGATTCCCTTTTCTTTTTCCCAGGTTTTTTTTTTTTTTCGTAGTAACTTCTGCCAACTTTAGCGGAATGTCTCAATTCAGATTGCTTGAATTTTTATGATAAACTAATAATTTCAGGTCATTTTTTGTAAAATTCTACAAGAAATCTGGGTTATACTTTAAAAAAAATTGGAGGTTCTTGTTTGTATCTTCATGTTAGATTTCAAGTTGGCAGTTTCAGTATTTGGTTCACTTTGATTAAAATGTATATTTAATGTATAGTATTACTAATAGTCTCAAATGCTTTTATTTTTAGGTCCTGAAGAGAGACAGTTCAAGGGCCTAGGTGATTGTATTATGAAAGTAGTAAAATCAGATGGAATTATTGGCTTATACCAAGGATTTGGTGTTTCAGTTCAGGGCATTATTGTGTATCGAGCCTCTTACTTTGGAGCTTATGACACAATTAAGGTAAATTGAGGACTCTAACTTCTATATATTAGATGAGTGATTTATTTCTTTTTATTGTTCTAATTGTAATATATTCAGCATATATGATCCTTTTTATCTTTTTTTTTAAATTTTTCCTGGTACTGGGGCTTGAACTAAAGGAGAGGGATCTCTCCTTCAATCTCTTTGTGCTCAAGGCTAGCGCTTTAATACTTGAGCCACAGTGTCATTTCTGACTTTTTCTGAGTAGTTTATTGAAGAGAAGAATCTCATGGACTTTTTGGCAGGGCTTGCTTTAAACCTCAGTCCTCAGATATCAGCCTCCTGAGAATCTAGGATTCTAGGCATGAGCAACTGGTGCTTGGCCTTTATGATCCTTTCATATAAATTTTTCAATGCTAAAATAAAAGAGAGGATATTCTATTTACTCATGCCTAATTGCCATACCTGATTGAATTTTAAATATAGTGTGGATCTTTATATATAAAATATATATCAGGGGCCAGGAGTTTGACCTAGTGTTTAAAGTGCTTGCCTAGCATGCACAAAGACCTGGGTTCGATTCCTCGGTACCACATACATACAAAAAAAAAAAAGCTGGAAGTGGTGCTGAGGCTTGAGAAAGTCCAAAGACAGTGCTCAGGCCCTGAGCTCAAGCCCAGGACTGGCAAAAAAAAAAAAAAATATATATATATATATATATATATATAATCAAAGTATCAGGCCTCTGTGATATTTTCACTGTTTGTACATCATGTTGCCAGTAGAAATTATAACTAATTAAGCCTATATCCTACTTAAAATCTTTCCATAAAGGCATCTAACATTTCATATTTTACTTTAACATTATGACATAGATGTTTATTACTTTTTTTATGCCAGTCTTGGGGCTTGAACTTAGGGCCTAAATACTGTCCTTGGACTTTCTCAAAGCTAGACCTTTACTACTTGAGCCACAGCACCATTTCTGGCTTTTTCTATGTATGTGGTACCAAGGAATCGAACCCCAGGTCTTCATGCATGCTAGGCAAGATCTCTACCACTAGGCCAAACTCCCAGCCTGGTTTATTACTTTTTTACATAGAAATAATCAATTTACTATTATAGTTGTCGAAAATGTAGAAGGTTTAGTTAATTAATTAAATGCTACTGTAACTTGGTTATCTACTGGATAGCTTTAGATTCTGTGTTTTGTTCTCTAGGTTGTCTTGATTTTTGCCTCTTTATTTCAGATTTTAATAACACTTCCTTTAAGGAAAAGAAAGATCATGTTAATGGCTGTTTTGAACTACTAGTTTTAGAAATCTTATACTGTTTAAGTTCTGGAATAGCTTAAAAGTTCTATTTGGAGGACAGGTAGCCTGGGAATGGTTAAGTAATTTACTTACAAAATAACAAGCAAGCCAGGTGCCAGTGGCACATACTTGTAATCCTAGCTAACTCAGGACACTGGGATCTGAGGATCACAGTTCATAGCAAGCTTGGGCACAAAAGTCTGTGAGACTCTTACCTCCAGTTAACCACCAGAAAACTGGAAGTGGCACTGTGGCTCAAGTGATAGAATGCTAGACTTGATCTGAGGAGCTCAGGGACAACACCCAGGCCCATAATGCCCCAAGACCGACAAAAATAAGCAACAGGCAATAACCCTTTGTCTAAAGCACTGCAGCAAAATCCTTCCGAAGGGAAATAATGAAATTAATATTAGCATTACTTAGTATAATGTCATTGAGTGCCATTTTTATTGTTGTCTAGAGAGATTAGTTTTAGCTTTTAGAGAAATAAATTGATAGAATGTCTAGTACATGTACCTAATCACAGAAAATTTTATGTATACTCTTCCTCTGCTTTTTCTGTTATCTCTGATAGTAGTTGTGAAATGTACGAATGTTTTTTCATTAGAGATTTAAAGCTAATCATCAAATACCATCTGTTGATGAAAATAACACTCATTCTTTAAAATTTTTTTTCTACTTCATAAAACTGAGTCATGGGAGATTTGCTTTGGTTACTGGCTGTTACATTCCCAGTTTTAGGTGCCATTAGTAACAAATCCCTTGTAAGATCAACTATGCTCATTTTTATAAATATACCTTTGAAATTTAGTCATTCTTTTTGCATCTGCTGCTATTAAATCCAACTAAATTTATTTTATTTTACATATAATTATACCTCATACATTTATAAAAGTTCTTTTGACTTAAGAAGTTCACATATTGGAGAAACTTAGTTACTTGATACATTTTTTTCTTTTCTAGGGTTTGTTACCAAAACCAAAGGAAACCCCATTTCTTGTCTCCTTTATCATTGCTCAAATTGTGACTACATGTTCTGGAATACTCTCTTATCCCTTTGACACAGTTAGAAGACGTATGATGATGCAGGTATTTTATATTTAATTTGCAAACTTAGGTGAATATTCTAGTACTAATGTACATTTGTAGTTTACTGAAATTTCAGAGATATCTTCACTGAAAGATAAATAAAAGATAAATAAATAATGTACTATTAAATTTTTATATAAGTGTTATATTCTTTTGCATCCTAAAATGGTATCAGCCAGCTGAGCTACTTATCTGGCATCAGAATAGAAATGTTTTCTATTTCAGAAGCATACATTGCTTGGAGGGTAGAGGTGGATGGTAGAGATTGTGTAAGTTATGTCTATCTTAAACTGGAATATTAAATTGAGTAGAATAAGTCCATTTTCAAGCCATTGACATAATTATTACTTATAGTTTATTTTGATAAAAGCAAACATATCTGAATACTTAATATAGGCTACATTTTGGTAACATTTTGCCAGCCCTGGGGCTTGAACTCAGGGCCTGAGCACTGTCCTTGGGCTTTCTCAAGGCTAGTGCTATACTACTTGAGCCATAGCACCACTTCTGGCTTTTCTATGCATGTGGTTCTGAGGAATCTAACCCAGGTCTTTGTGCATGCTAGGCAACCCCTCTACCACTAGGCAAAACCCCTGCTAGGCAACCACTCTACCACTAGGCAAAACCCCTGGCCCTATTTTTTTTTTTGTCAGTCGTGGGGCTTGAACTCTAGGCCTGGGCACTGTCGCTGAGCTCTTCAGCTCAAGGCTAGTGCTCTACCACTTGAGCCACAGTACCACTTTTGGTTTTCTAGTGATTACTTGGAGATAAGAATCTTATAGACCTTTGTGTCGGGGCTGGCTTTGAACCTCGATCCTCAGATTTCAGCCTCCTGAGTAGGTAGGATTACAGGCATGAGCCATTAGCACCCAGCAAAAGCTATGAATGTTTCTAACGAGTAGGTAAGATATGTCTACTAACTCAGCATAGTGTTACTTTTATCTATCCTTATTGCTGCTAGAAAGCAGTCTTAAAAGATATTAATACAAAAGTATTTGTCTGTCTTTATACAGAGTGGTGAGTCTGAACGGCAATATAAAGGAACCTTAGACTGCTTTATGAAAATATACCAGCATGAGGGAATTGGTGCATTTTTCCGTGGTGCCTTCTCCAACATCCTTCGTGGTACAGGGGGTGCTTTAGTGTTGGTGTTATATGACAAATTTAAAGAATTCCTTAATATTGATATTGGAAGTAGTTCATCAGGAATTTGAAAAATGCATTAGTTATTAAGCATACAAAGTACAGCTATGTGATAGTGTATTTTTATAGTGGATTATTACTATCAGTATTTCTTACAGTATATTAATTCTGTAATAAAGCATAAGTCTTTCAAGGATTTAAATATTAAAAATCAGAAAAATGTGAATTTCCCTTCCATTGCACTCATTTTCAGTGAGAAATTTTACTTTTATGTAGAATATGTTGTTTCTGTTAATTTAAAATTCTTTTCTTACATGTATGATCAAAATTAAATTACATAATGCTGAAAGAAGCAACAATCTCCTTTATTTATTTATTTATTTATTTACTTACTTACTTACTTACTTACTTAGACAGTCCTGGGCTTAAGCCTGAGCAGTGTCCTTGGATTTTCTCAAGGCTAGAATTCTACCACTTGGGCCTCAGCACCACTTCCAGCTTTTTTCTATGTATATGGTACTGAGGAATTGAACCTGGGTCTTTGTGCATGCTAGGCAAGCACCCTACCACTAGTCCAAATTCTTGGCCCCAACAGTCTCCTTTTTAAGGCTATTTATTTAATGTATGTTCTCATCTTTTAAAAACCATATGATAGAGCCAAGTGGGATGGCTCACATATGTAATCCTAGAGCTTAGGTAGCTGAGATCAGAGGATTGAGGTTCAAAGCCATCCCGAGTATAAAAGTCCCTGAGACTCCAATTAGCCACCAAAAAACCAGAGGTGGTGCTGTGGCTCAAGTGGTAGAACGCTAGCCTTAAGCTGAAGAGCTCAGGGATCTCGCCCAGGCCCACAGTTCAAGCCTCTAGACAGAGAGAGGAGGGGGGAGGGGACAAGATATATATATATATATATATATATATATATTTGGAAGGTGATATTTGGACACATCATTTCAAGAAGTTCCTTCTCCATACTTATTTTGCCAGTTTAGACATCTATTGACTTGTTCCTCAATGTGTATTTTAGGCAAGATGAATGAAGAGTAGATGTTTCTTTAAAATGCCGAGAATACTATTTAGTTACAATGCCACAACTGCCTACTCTTTGCCTCTTGAACCACAGCTCCATTGTTGTGTGTTGGTGGTTACTTAGAGAAAAGAGTGTTACTTTCCTTCTGGGGCTGGCTTCAAACTGCAATCCTCAAATCCCAGCCTCCTGAATAGCTAGAATTTATAGTTACTGGTACACAGCTGTGAGTACAGTTTTTATCAGAATTGCTTTTGTTCATTTTTTAAATTTTTTTATTGTAAAAAAATTTAATTTTAATTTTTTATTGTATACAGGGGTTACAGTTATATTCGCCAGATAGTAGGTGCATTACTTCTCACACATTGATACCCCTTCTCATGTTTTTGTCCCCATTTTCTTTCCTCCACCCCCTCCCAATCATCTTATTTCCCCCCCTTCCCTTTCCTACTTCAAACAATCAAATATATATATATATATACATATATATATACAATATACAAGGTAACAAGGTCAGATATAGTAATAATATGAGATTAACCAAAGGGCAATAAAAGAGAAAAGAAATAACAGTACATTAAGAACAACAATCACACAAGATAAACCTCTTATTTCCATATTCTTTTTATTTGCCAGTCCTAGGGCTTGAACTCAGAGCCTGGGCACTGTCCTTGGACACTTTTGCTCAAAGCTAGTGCTCTACCACTTGAGCCACAGCACCACTTCTGGCCTTTTCTTTGTATGTGAAACTAAAGAATCAAGCCCACGGCTTCATGCATGCTAGGGCTAGGCAAGCACTCTACCACTAGGCCTGAACTCAGGGCCTGAACACTGTCCTGGGGCTTTCTCAAGGCTAGAACCACTTAAGCCACAGCTTCACGTTCGGCTTTTTCTGTGTATGTGGCACTAAGGGAACAAACCCAGATCTTTGTGCATGCTAGGCAAACATTCTACCTCTAAGCCAACCTCCCAGCCCCCAGACCTCCCCGTGGATAAATACTCGTAGGAATAAGTTGGTGTGTTTAGGTGTGTAATGCTACCCAACTTACAGTGCCAAAATCCACATGTCCTTATGCTTGTAGCAGATGCAAACACATTAAAGGTACTTTACAGAAGATTCTTGCAATGTGGGATTAATACTCAAAAGCTGTTTCTTGGCTCACTCATTACTTAAAATTTAAGGATTTTTTTTTCTGTAATGATGACTTTAAAGTATTTCTAGGAAGTACTTGCCCATATCTTACAGCTGAAATAAGGGATGGTGTAATTTTTCTTCCTCCAATTAAAAATGAACCTATGAGACAGGTAGGACGAAATAAATACCAGATTGCTAATGTCTTAGGAAAAAGATATTTCTTCAGATGTTCCACCAGTCCTTTTCCACCTTACACATCTGTTTAAAAAAGAACCAACGCACAATTTATGGCACCAAAATGTATGGATTAGAAAATGAAAGACTGAATATCAATGAGCTAGGTGTTTAATGCTGAACAATAGAAAAAATCAGTAAAAATATAGAAGGGAATACAAGAACAAATGAATCAAAAAAAGATATAAAATTAAAACCTCAAAAGCTCTTTCAGCAAACTGGTAGTGATAAGAACCAAAAGAAGAGGGGCGGGAGTTTGGCCTAGTGGTAGATAGAGTGCTTGCCTGGCATGCATGAAGACCTGGGTTCAATTCCTGGTACTATGTACATAGACAAAGCCAGAAATGGTACTGTGGCTGAAGTGGCAGAGCACTGGCCTTGAGCAAAATAAAGTCCAAGGACAGTGCTCAGGCCCTGAGCTCAAGCCCAGGACTGGCAAAAAAAAAAAAATCTTATCTATCTATCTATGACCACTATCCAAGAATAGCAACAATCATGAAATAACTACAACACTAAATTTGACCAGTAATCATAAATCTACTCATAAGTTCCAGTCCAAGATGGTTTATATGCATATTTTATAAAAACTTTATCAAAGAACATATTGTAAAATGGAAGTCTAATTAAAGAGTAATATATGAAAAAAAAAAAAAACCTATCAAAGTGGCAGGGAGTTTGGCCTAGTGGTAGAGTACTTCCCTAGCGTGCATGAAGGCCTGGATTCTATTCCTCAGTACCTCACACACAGAAAAAGTCAGAAGTGGTTCTGTGTATCAAATGATAGAGCTCTAGCTTTGAGAAAGTCCAAGGACAGTTCAAGCCCCCCCCCCCAAAAAAACCTACTTCATCTTCTTCCATGCTACTAGTGGAATTTGGTGTCAAAAGGAAGAGTTAAAGTAGGAAAATGAAAGACTCACCCCCATTGGTGAATATCCTATGTGTAATCACAAACCAAATCTACATCTCAAATCCATGTCACTATAAAAAAGTCTTATTTCCATATATTTTTATTGTAATTGTAATTAATAGAAGGGTTACATTATATTCACCAGACAGAAGGTACATTACTTCACAAACATTGATACCCTTTCTCATGTCTTGGTGTCTTGGTCCCCATTTCCCTTCCCCCAACTTTTTTTTTTTTGGCCAGTCTTGTGTCTTAAACTTGGGGCCTGAGCACTGTCCATGAGCTCTTTTGCTCAAGGCTAGTACTCTACCACTTTGAGCCACTACCCCACTTGTTTGTTGTTGTTATTGATGATGATGGTTAATTGGAGGTAAGAGTCTCAGGGACTTTCCTTCCTGGGCAGGCTTTGAGCCTCAATCCTCAGATCTCAGCTTCCTGAGTGGTTAGGATTGCAGATGTGAGCCACCAGCGCCTGGCCTGCCTGTTACATCTTTTACTACTATGTACTCTCAACAATCATGCCCTCCTATCATTTGTAAGAATGATAATTCCTTCTTCCCAGCATCAAGTTTTTAACTTTAATATTGTAAATTATTTTTAATGGGTTAATCGTTCTTTCACCACAAGTTTCACAGACATCATGGATGAGAAATGGAATCAGAGACTAGAATGATCCTAGCAGTTTCAAGATATTGGGGAACAAATCTATACGGTGGTGGCTCTTCACCCTTCAGGATGATGACTGGATGAGGCAACTGAGTAGTAGAAGCTATGGGGCCCCAGGGTTCTGTTGGAAACAGCAACAACCAATCCCTGCGCTGCTTCGCACTGCCTGCTGGGAGGCCGAGTCTGGCGGAGTTTCGGAGACCAGAGTCAGGTAGGGCCCAGTCCATCCATCCGCGTTTCTCCGGGGCATGGTTAGTTTAGAGCGCCCATTCCCGTGTCCTCGGCATCGGCCTGGACAATGGATCTGCTGTTCATCCTAACAACGCTGGTAGGCACTATCACCACACTTGCTGCTGCTGCCATCGTACTCTTCCTAGTGAAAAGTCTAAGTTCTCTCAAGAGGCCCCCTACGCACAGGATCACTACACTATCTGGTGACAGCACGCCTGTTTTTGAGATGGCAACCTTTGGGGAGCCGGAAACACCCCAAACACTGGACACAAAAGGCACCAAGGAAGAACGTGACATAAAGGACCAGGGAACGACGGCAGACGTTCACCAGGAGGAAGCGGGCAGCCCAGCTTGGTGAGTCTACGGAGTCTCGTGTTTCAAGGGCAGCCTCGGCTGGCCGGTGCCTGTCCAAGGAAGGAGGCCCACACCAGGAGCCTCTCCTGAGGACTCAGGGGTGAGGAGGGCCCTGGGGCTGTCAGCGCGCCCCCAAAGCGAGCTGCTGGGTGGGCAGAGGTTCCCAGCTCGGGCAACAGGGCTCCCAGCCCTGCTCTCTCCACCTGACCCTGGCCAGGCACGGCAGAGGCCCCGGGCGCAGGGGGCGCCACCTCACAGAGCCCGGCGCCGGGCACGGACGGCGCCACCTCACAGAGCCCGGCCCCGGGCGCAGGGGGCGCCACCTCACAGAGCCCGGCGCCGGGCACGGAGGGCGCCACCCCCACAGAGCCCGGCGCGGCGGCGGCGGCGGCGGCGGTGAGGACGCGCCGCACAGGGGCCCCTCGGGGCGTCGAGGCCGGCGGGTGGGTTCGCCGACAGCAGGCGGGCTGGCGACGGGAAAGGCCGAGAGGCGGCCACTCGGGGCGGAGGTCGCAACCGGCGCGGTTACGGGCGCGTCTCCGGTTGCTGAGCGACCAGAAAGCCTGCACCGATGCGCCGGCCAGTGGCGCGCTGGGCCGCGGGCCTTCCAGCCCCGCCGCCGCGCCTCCTGCCTCCTCCCCTCGCGGTCGGCACCGCCTTGCCTTCGGACGGGCGACGCGACGTCCACTCCTGGGTCTTTCTCGTGCCCGCGGCCCCTCCAGCAGCCGTTGCCGCAGCGCCGGCGGCCGCGGCCGAGGTCGCGGTCCCGGGTGCCGCGGACCGGCGCCGGCTCGCGCCCCCGCCCCCCCCCCCCCGCTCCCCCCGGCCCCCCCTCCCCGCCCGCTGCTGAGCGCGCAGGCGCAGATCCCGTAACCGCCGGTTGGAGGCGGCCGAACCGCAGTGGCGAGGCGGGGGCGGCGGGACGCGGCCGCGGAGGCGCTGGGTGCGCGGCCTCGACCTCCGCAGCTGCGCGGCGTCCGGCCCCAGATTTCGGAGTCGCCACGCGCGTCCTCTGTTCTGTGCTTCCCGTAGGAGTCGCAGTCCCCGCGGCACCGGCCGAGGAGACGACGCCGGCCCCGAGCCGAGGCGCCTGGGCGGCGGGATGTCTGTCGTGGGCATCGATCTCGGCTTCCTCAACTGCTACATCGCCGTGGCGCGGAGCGGCGGCATCGAGACCATAGCCAACGAGTACAGCGACAGGTGCACTCCGTAAGTGGGGGCGCAGGGCGGGCGCGAGGGGCCGGCGCCCGCGCCCCAGGGGACGGACCGCGGCGGGCGCCCTCCCGCCGGCTCCCGCCCCGCGGCGGTGGTCCCGGAGCGGGCGGCGGGCGGCGGGCTCTGGCGGGCTCTGGCGGGCTCGGGCGGCGGGCAGCGGGCGGCGGGCTCGGGCGGGCGGCCTGCGCCTCGGCCTCGGCCTCCGCGGCGGGAGGAGGGCCCGGCCCCGCGCGGAGGCTGCCCTTCTGCCCCCTCCCCACCTTGGCCCGGAAAATGGTCGCGGTGTTGAATCGGGGATGGCCTGACCGGCCTGGTGGTTGGCCTCGTGTATTGGTAGTGGGCACCCCTGGGCGAAAGTGGTGGGATGTCTGCAGGGAGTCGTCGGAGGGCGAGGCGGCCACTGCCCTGTGTAAACACGCCTGGGCAGCCCGATGGCTCTGCGCCCTCCCAAGCCGCAGCCCGTGGTGTCCTGACAACCAGCGTCTACAGAACCCGGCGCTGCCCTGGTCTGGAAAGTTTGTTGTCAAGGAATAGCCTGGTTTGGTGTTCGTATACTGACTAGCTAGAGGTAGACTTTTGCTACCTTCCGTTTTATGAGGAAAACTCTGTGAAGTTTTACGGAAAAATAATTTGAACTCTGTGAATAAAGAAAAACAAAATATAGCCTTAAGATCAGTGTTGAACAGTTTTTAAATCCCTTACAGTTCTTAGAGTAGTGTAAAAATAACGCCTATGTATTGGACTGGAACTTGATGCAGACTGTGCTTTTACTGCTTTCCAAATATATTCTGTAAGATTTTGTAGTCCATTTTTTCTGTGTTCACCTATTGTATTCTTTTATATTCAATCTTTGGATGTTTACTTACCAAAAGATTGGCATTAAGGGGCAAGTAGCGTGCTTGCCTAGCATGCACGAAGGCCCAGATTTGATTCCTCCATGCCACATTCATAGAAAAAGCCAGAAATGGTACTGTGGGTCAAGTGGTTGAGTTCTAGCCTTGAGAAATCCCAAGGACAGTGCTTAGGCCCTGAGTTCAAGCCCCAGGACTGGCAAAAAAAAAATTAATGATCCAAGATTGGCATTAATCTGGTAATCCTCATAGTACTGTTTGAACTCTGGTTTTCCGGGTTTACTTTTTCTGGTGTTTATGCACAGTAAGAGGTAAAGCAGTAATTCCGATTTATGACTTATAAATTCATCTCTAGAAAATGTTTTTAAATCTACTACAGATACAACTTTCTTCAAGAAAAGGACCAGGGAATTCTACTTTCAGCAAACTAAAGGTTAATCATCATTCTCCTTGATCTGAGTGATTCAACCTATAAACAAAAAGGGATAGAGATCAGGTGAACATTCTCTAGTATTTTAAAGTTTTATTTCTCCAGCATTGGAAACCAGAACCAGAAGAAAAAAAATGAATTTCCAGGCTTAGAAACCTCTTCAATAATTAGTTAACCAATCTTAATTTTTTTGGGCGTGCCTGTCTGTCCTGGGTTTGCTTCCTTGGTACCACGTACACAGAAAAGGTTGGAAGTGGCACCTTGGCCAGATTGGTAGAGTGCTAGCCCTGTGAAAACTCAAGGACTGTGCTCAGGCTCTGAATTCAAGCCCCAAGACTGACAAAAAAAGGGGGGAGGGGAGGGGGGAGGAGTTTGGCCTAGTGGTAGAGTGCTTGCCTCGCATGCACAAAGACCCCGGAGTTGATTCCTCTGTACCACATACATAGAAGAAGCTGGAAGTGGTGCTGTGGCTCAAGTGGTAGAGCTCTAGCCTTGAGAAAGCCCAAGGACAGTGCTCAGGCCCTAAATTCAAGCCCTGTGACTGGCAAAAAAAAATAATAATTTCTCAAAGGCAGGAAGCATAGCCTAATGCTTGCTTAGCATGCACAAAGCCCTAGGTTCAATTCCGTGTTACCATATCCACAGGAAAAATCAGAAAGTGGCACTGTGGCTCAAGTGGCAGAGCACTAGCCTTGAGCAAAAATGTGTACAAGGACAGTGCCCAGGCCCTGAGTTCCAGACCCAGGACTGGCAGAAGAAAAAAAAATTACTGTAGGGAAACTGCATGCTGGGAGCTCACACCTCTATTCTTAGGTACTCAAGAGGCTGAGATTTGAGGATCACAGTTTGAAGCCAGCACAACTGGGCAGGAAAATCTATGTGTTTTTTTTTTTTAAGTCTCCAGTTAACTACCAAAAAGTCTGAAATGAAACTGGCTCAAGTGGTAGAGTACTAGCCTTATGTAAAAAACTAAGGGATAGTGTGTGCATGCATATAGAAAACCAGGTACCAAAGCCAGCCTGAGCATAAAATGTTTACAAGATGACACCATAAACAGCAAAAGATTTGGCTCTAGCCATAGGTGAGTAGTAGAACTTTTACATCTTTCTTTCAGATTTTTTTTTTTTTGCCAGTTCTGAGGCTTGAACTTAGGGCCTCGGCAATGTCCCTAAGCTTTTGCTCAAGACTAGTACTCTACCACTTAAGCCACAGCACCACTTCTGACTTTTTCTGTTTATGTGATACTGAGGAATCAAACCCCTGGCTTCATGTATGCTAGGCAAGCATTACCAGCCCTCTTAGATATTCATTTTACTGTATGATTTTTTTTTTTAAGGATCAGTAGTAAGGCTTGAGTCCTGGGCACAGTCTCTGAGCTCTTTTTCTCAAGCTAGTACTCTACCAGTTTGAGCCTCAGTGCCACTTCTGGTTTTCTGGTGGTTAATTGGAGATGAGTCTTTACTGGCCAGGCGTGGTGGCTCATGCCTGTAATCCTAGCTACTCAGGAGGCTGAGATCTGAGGATCAAGGTTCAAAGCCAGCCCAGGCACTAAAGAATGTGAGACTCTTATCTCCAATTAACCACTAAAAAATGGGACGTGGGGCTCTGGCTCTCAAGAGGTCGGGTAGTAGAATTGAGTTGAAGAGCTCAGGGGCAGCGCCTTGGCCCAGAGTTCAAGCTCCATGACCCACCAAAACCAAAAAAAAAAAAAGTCTCTACTGTCCTGGGTGACTTTGAACTGCAGTCCTCAGATAATCAGCCTCAAGTAGCAGAATTACACACTTGAGCCACTAGTGCCCCAGCTATGAATTGTTTTTGTTTATCTATTTTGCTATGATTTTTTAAATATTTTTTGTCCGTCCTGGAGCTTGAACTCAGGGGCCTAGTCACTGTCCTTGGACACTTTTTGCTCAAGGTTAGTGCTCCGCCTTTGAGCCACAGTGCCACTTTCTGCCTTTTCCTTTGTATATGGTACCACGGAATTGAACCCAGGGCTTCATGCATGTTAGGCAAACATTCTACCACTAGATCACATTCTTGGCCCTAAAAAAAATTTTTTTGGGGCCAGTCCTGGGCTTGAACTCAGGGCTTGCGCACTATCCTTGGACTTTCTCAAGGATAACACTTTACCACTTGAGCCACAGCACCACTTCTGGCTTTTTTTTCCCTATGTATGTGGTACTGAGGAATGAATATTCACCTGGGTCTTTGTGCATGCTTGGGAAGGACTGTACCTCTAGGCTAAACTCTTAGCCACCCCCCCCTTAAAATATTTTTTTTGCCGGTCCTGGAGCTTGAACTCAGGGCCTGAGTGCTATCCTAGGGCTTTCTCAAGGCTAGAGCTCTACCACATGAGCCATAGCACCATTTCTGGCTTTTTCTCTGTATGTGGTACTGAGGAATCAAACCTGGGTCTTCGTGCATACTAGGCAAGCACTCTACCCAGACACCCCCTAAAATATTTTAAGTTGAAGATTTACACCCCAAGTCTTTCTTAAAGTTCCAAACTACCTCTTAAGGTTTAGAGTATATGGTTCTAGTTCAAGTATGTGATTATATGTATATAATGGAGTGTTTCTATTTGCCTAACGAAGTAAAATTACATTGCACATTTAGTAATTTTCTTTATTTTTTTCATTGTAAAGATAATAGAGGGGTTACAGTTAAATGAATCGGTTGTTGAGTATATTTTTTTGAACAGTATCACCTCTTTATTTTCTTTTAGTTTTCTCCCTCCTGACCTTTTTCCTCCACAAGTTGTATAGTTTATTTTCAACATAGTGTCTAGTGAGTATCATTGCTGAATTAGTTTAGCCATTGTCCCATCATTTCTGTGCATCCCCTTGCCTTCCTCTAAATCATATAAACTTATGCAGAAGACTCAAGGTACAGAAACAAAAATAGTGACGAAGCTGGGTATGGTGACTCACACCTGTAATCCTAGCTACTCAACAGGCTGAGATCTGAGGGTTGTGGTTCAAACCCAGACTGGGCATGAAATTCCATGAGACTCTTATCTCCAATTAACCACTAGAAAACCAGAAGTGGCACTGTGACTCAAGGGGTAGTGCACTAGCCTTAAGCTGGAGAGCTCAGGGACAGCGCCCAGACCCAGAGTTCAAAAGAAAAAAAAAAAAAAAAAAAAGGCGGGGGAGATACCATCTCTTGGAGTTCATTTCAGTAAGCTTCAGTTTATATGATCCTCTCGTTCGGTGTAAATGATTACCATATACAAGTGTAATTTTTTGTGTTTTACTGTCTATTGGGTTTACTTATATATGTATGGACATATTCTGATCATTTGAAATGATGGAAACAATGCAACCTATGTTTCTTTGTGTCTGGCTTATTTTGCTTAATATAATTTTTTTCCAAGTCTTTCCATTTCCTTACGAATGGGACAATATTATTTTTGATGGAAGAATAGAATTACATTGTGTATATATATATATATCACATTTTCTTGATCCATTCTTCCGCTGAGGGGCATCTAGATCGATTCCATATCTTGGCTATGGTAAACAATGCTGGGCTTTCGTGTGGCCCAGTTTGTGGTGTATTGGCTAATGACCAAGAGTAGGATTGCCAGGTCATAGGGAGGCTCTATGTTTAGTGTTTTGAGGAGCCTCCATAGTGCTGTTCAGAGCAGTTGAGCAGTTGAACACCAACAGTGTAGTAGCGTTCCCATCTGGACACATCCCTGTTAACATCTGTTATTTTAGTTTTCTTGGTAATGGCCATTTGGGGGGGTGGGGCACGGAGCTTGAACTCTGGCCTGGGCACTATCCCTGAGCTCTTCAGCTCAAGGCTACCACCCTACCTTTAAGCCACAGCCCTACTTCCCATTTTCTAGTGATTAACTGGAGATGAGTCTCACAGCTTTGTAGCTTTGTATTGTTTTGTTTTGCTTTGTATTGTTGGGCTGGCTTTGAACCATGATCCTCAGATCTTAGCCTCCTGAATAGTTAGGATTACAGGAATGAGTCCCCTCTATCCATTTTAACTGGGGTTAGGTGGAATCTCAAAAATGTTTGAGTTTGCATTTCTTTTATGGCGAAAGATGTTAAACATCTCTCTTCATGTGCCTGTTGGCTATTCTTTCTTCTTCTGAGAAGTCTCTCTTTAGCCCATTTATTATCTGGTTTGTTGTCCCCTTGAGGATATGTTTTTGAAGAGTGGGTTTGTTTATGTATGTATGTATGTATGTATGTATGTATTTATTTATTTATTTATTTTGCCATTCCTGGGCACTGTCCTTGGGATTTCTCAAGGCTAGAACTACCACTTGAGCCTTAGCACCACTTCTGGCTTTTTTTTTTCCTGTTTGTGGTACTGAGGAATTGAACCTGGGTCTTCATGCATGCTAGGCAAGCACTCTACCACTACGCCAAACTCCTAGCCCAGGGTTTAATTATTTTTTGAGCTCTAAGTATGTGTTAGATGTGAGGCTCTTGTCTGGTGCACAGCTAGTAAAGATCTCCCATTCTGTGGGCTTCTGCTAGCTATGTCCTTTGCTGTGCAGAAACACTTCAGTTGAATGTAGTCCCATTTATCCAGTCTTAAAAGTATCCTCTCAAACATAGCTAAGTACTCATCTTAGATAAGTACACATCATATCTATGTGTACAAAAATAGTATTCATTTCAAACTTGTATACAGATATTATTATTTTGTCTTTTCTCTGGTACTGGAATTTGAATTCAAGTCCTCACAGTTGCTAGATGAGTACTCTTCCATTTCAGGTATATCCTATTATTTTGTCTTTGACAAACAAAAATTTGGTGAACATTCTGGCCTTTTTCTTTTCTTTTTTGTCAGTTGTGGGACTTGAACTCTGGGCTTGGGCATTGTTCCTAATACTGCCCAACCCCTTGAGTCACAGGGCCACTTCTGTTTTTTTGATGATTAATTGGAGATAAGAGTCTCTCGGACTTTTTGACTTTTTAGGACTTTTTGACTTTTTAGTGCTCCAGCTGGCTTTGAACCTTGATCCTCAGATCTTAGCCTCCTGAATAGCTAGGATTACAGGTGTGAGATACCCCGCCTGGCTCGGCTTGGCCTTTTCTTTTAAATCAGATTTGTTGAGCTAACAGGAAAAGGTAGTCAACAGAACCTGCAGCTAAGACTATTTTTGAATAGTCTTTTAATATGAATGTAACAAAACACATCATCAGTCTACTTACCACTTACCTTTTTTGGGGGGGGCTTAAACTCTGGCCAGAACGCTGTCCCTGAGCTCTTCAACACAAGGCTACCACCCTACCCCTGGTCCTGGGTGCTGTCCCTGAGTTCTTCAACACAAGGCTACCATCCTACCCTTGAGCCATAGCCCATGTGTAAAATGGGGCAAGCATATAGTGTAGCCTACTCTTTTGAGAACTAATCCAGTCAGAGGAGATCTATTTTATTCGTGTGAAATGGATATTGATCCCATATGAGGATGGTGCTCCTATTCTGCCCTATTTCTTAATGCTGTTATATTGGGTACCAGGTTTCTAGCACATGAACCTTTGAGAGACTAACCATACCCAAATGCAACTATACCTTTGTACTAGGAATGTATCTATATATCTATATTCATACCTATGTGTATATATATATGTATATTTGAAAGATATACATATATGGAATATATATGTATATATTTGGAATATATATGTGCATGTATATACATATGTGTGTATGTATGAATGTATGTATGTAGAAAGAGAGATAATGCTCTTAACCACCTTTCAAGTCTGAACTAAGGTTTCCTTTTGCTTTTCCTAAACCCTATTGTCTATAAGTGATAGTTGTCAGTCTTACTTATTCTGTGTGTTTATATTTTTTCAATAGATAAGCTCTCCAAGAAAAAAAAAACTATGGCATCTGTCTGTCTGTCTGTCTGTCTGTATATCTATCTTTCTTTCTACCTATCTTATCTATCTACAGACACACATACACATAGACAGTGCTTATAAATGTTGGTTGATTGATAGATTACTGTAGTTAATTAAAATCAGAAACATGAATGTTATTAATGAAAATATAATTCTCTCTTGCTTTAATGTTACATTTAAATGTGGTAATTAAGTAATCATTTGTATATTATGTGACAAATATTCAAAGAATTTACCTATATTCATTCTCCTAATTCTCACATAACCTTGCGTTATATCTTCTAAACAGGAAACTGAACTACATAATGATTATGTGATTTCTAAATGATTAAGGTGTTTTAGCTATTAAGTGGCAGGGGTATGCTAGAAATCTAAGTAGCCTTTCCTTGTTAAATATTATTATTATTACTATTATTATTATTATTATTATTATTATTTTGCAAGCCCTGGGGCTCAAATTCAGAGCCTGAACACTGTCCTTGGGCTTTCCTTAAGGCTCTAACGCATGAGCCACAGCACCACTTCCAGCTTTTTCTCTATATGTGGTACTGAGGAATCAAACCCAAGGGCTTCTATTCATGCTAGGCAAGCACTCTACCACTGGGCCACGATCCGGCCCAACATGGTTAATTTTAAAAATAGTTCATAAACTAATAGAATTTGAAAGTCAACTTTTATATTAATTTTTAGAACATTTTAAAGAATTCTAACATTCTGACTACCATTCTGTTACTAAGAAAAGTTAAAAAATACAACTTTTTAAAAAAAAATTTTGTTGGTTGTGGGTCTTAAACTCAGGGCCTGTGCAGTGTCTCTGAGCCTCTTTGTGCTCAAGGCTAGCACTCTACCACTTGAGCCACAGCATCACTTCCAAATTACGTAAGTTTTTAATTTACATTATTTAAAAATTATTAATTTAGGGACAGGGAGTTTGGCCTAGTGGTAGAGTGCTTACCTAACATGCACAAAGCCCCAGGTTCAAATCCTTAGTACCATATACCAAGTTTAGTCCCCAGGACTGGCAAAAAAATATTAATTTATTTCTAATCGTTATTTTATTGTAATCCTTTTCTTTCTTTCTTTCTTTCTTTCTTTCTTTCTTTCTTTCTTTCTTTCTTTCTTTCTTTTTTTTTCTTTTTGCCAGCCCTGTGTTTGAGTTCAGAGCCTGAGCACTGTCCTTGGACTTTCTCAAGGCTAGAGCTCTACCACTTGAGCCTCAGTTACCACTTCCAGCTTTTTGATATGTATGTGGTATTGAGGAATTAAACCTGGGTCTTTGTGCATGTGAGGCAAGCACTCTACCACTAGGCCAAACTCCCGGCCTTTTATTGTAATCCTTTTAAATGTACTTGTATATAAAGAGTAACGAGTACAGTATAATAATACCACTTAAAAATTTTAAATTTTCTTATTTAGGGCCTGTATATCTTTGGGATCAAGAACTCGAGCCATTGGAAATGCAGCTAAGAGCCAGGTAAATTGTTATGTGGATATTTGGCCTTAAGAATTAATAATCATGGCTGGGCGAGGTGGCTCATGCCTGTAATCCTAGCTACTCAGAAGGCTGAGATCTGAGGATAAGGTTCAAAGCCAGCTGGGCACAAAAGGATCTGAGACTCTTATCCCCAGTTAACCTCTAGAAAATGAGAAGTAGGGCTTGGTTCTAGGGTAGGGCGGTAGCCTTGAGCTGAAGAGCTCGAGGACTACTCAGGCCAAGATCAAGCCCTTATGACCCACAAAAATGCAAAAAAGAATTAATAATCATGTTTCTAAGTTATGAAATTATATACTTGAGATTGGAGATATTTTTATATTTTACTAGAGATTTAATAACTGTATCTTACTAGAGATACTGTGTTTCAGGTTGTAAAATAGTCCTTGAATTTTATTTTTATAGTCATTCATTTTCTTTTATTTTCTTTTAGCGAAAATGATAGGAAAGGAATACACTTTTAGTAGTCTGAGCTGGTCGTTTCTAGGGTGAGAAGGAATATCATCACTTTGACAAACATTCTCTGTAGAGTTACAATTTAGTAATTAGTAAGTAATGTCTTTGTAAAAGAAAATGGGGAAAATGGAAGAAATAATATCCAGTATAATTCATACAACTGGGCTTCTGAAATCATTAAGAATCAAACACTAACTTTTAGTATTTTTGTACTGTAGCTTGTTTCTTTGTAATTTGTTTACTCAATTAAAAGCCCATAATGTTATTTCTCAATAAATATAAATATATATATGTATATATACATATGTGTATACACACACACACACACACACACACACACACACACACATATATAGTTTTTTTTTTTCTTGTCAGTTGTGATGCTTGAACTCTGGGCCTGGACATTGTCCCTGAACTCTTTAGCTCAAGGCTAGTGTTCTACCACTTGAGCTACAGGACCACTGCCAGTTTTCTGGTGGATTAAATGGAATTAAGAGTCTCACAAGACTTTCATGCCTGGCCTAGCTTTGAACCATGATCCTCAGATCTTAGCCTCCTGAGTAGCTGAAATTACAGGCATGAGCCACCAGTGCTATCTTTCTCTTAAAATAATTTTCTTGTCAGGCAATGGTGGTTCATGCCTGTAATCCTAACTACTCAGGAGACTGAGATATGAGCATCACAGTTCAGAGCCAACCTGGGCAGAAAATACTGTGAGACTGTCATCTCCAACTAACCACCAGAAAACCAGAAGTGGTGCTGTGGTTCAAGGGATAGGGCCGTAGCCTTGAGCTGAAGATGGGGTCCAGGCCCAGATGTCAAGTCCCAACACTGACAAAATAATAATAATTATTACTATTGTATAATATTATATAATTGTAATATTATATAATTATAATATTATAATATTATATAATAATAATTATTATTATTATCTTTAATGGGTCTTTTTTCTTCCTTTATAGAAATGACTATCCAGAAATTTTTGCTTAGGATTTTCAGTAAGGCTGTCTTTTATAATTCTCCTATATATTTTTATCTTCTCCCTTTATGTTGGACACAAAAATGTGTGCTAAAATATCTCCTTAAATTTATATGTTACTTTGGCTTACCTTCTAAGTAAACTGTAGATTATCAGAGTTTTTTGTTGTTGTTTTGTTTTGTTTTGTTTTGTTTTTTTTAATGTTGGTCATGGGACATTATGGGCTTGGGCTGTGTCCCTGAGCTCTTCAGCTCAAGGCTACGCCCTACCCCTTGAGTCACTGTCCCACTTCCTATTTTCTATAGTGGTTAATTGGAGATAAGAGTCCCACATTCTGTAGTGCCTAGGCTGGCTTTGAATTGCAATCCTCACATCTCAGCCTCCTGAGTAGCTAGGATTACAGGTGTGACCCACCGTGCCCAACAATTATCAGAGTTTTATTCATCTATTTATTTTGCCAGTCCTGGGCCTTCAACTCAGGGCCTGGGCACTGTCCTTGGACTTTCTCAAGGCTAGACCTCTATGACTTGAGCCTCAGCACCACTTCCGGCTTTTTTCTATGTATGTGGTACCGAGGAATCGAACCTGGGTCTTCATGCATGCTAGGCAAGCACTCTACCACTAGCCCAAACTCCTGTCCCCAATTATCAGTTTTGAAAAAAAAAATTTTACCATATATTTTTTATTGTAATTAATAGAAGGGTTACATTACATTCACCAGATGGAAGGTGCATTACTTCACATACATTGATACCCTTTCTCATGTCTTGGTCCCCATTTCCCTCCCCCCTCAGAGTTTTTAAAGAAAGAAGCCTATAAAATAATTTCTCCTAAGTATCAAATTAATCAAGCTTTGCTATAGTTTACATCTTACAATTGAATCTCAAGATTTATAAGTCACTAACATACTGGATCTCAGTAGTACTCTGTAGTTTAAATTACCTGTTAACTGGATAAGTATTACTGTCAGAATATAAGTTATTCATAAATTATGCTGCATGGAAGGGATTAATTTACTAGCTTAAGAGTAATTCTCAGCAGTGAGATCAACATGTAAATCATTAAAATTAGGTATTCAGAAGAAAATAAACTAGATCATAAATATTATACATGTAACATATATTTACATGCACGAACTATATGTAATTTTTTTGGTGCCAGTACTGGAACTTGAACTCAGGGACTCACAGCTCTTGCTTAGCTTTCTTCTCACTTAAGGTTGGTACTGTACCCTTTGAGCCATGGCTCTCCTTCCAATTTTGGACTTTTCTGCCTAGGCTAGCTATGAGTTGCAATCATTGTATCTCAGGCTCCTTTGAAGCTAGTATTACAGGCATGAGCCACTAGTATCTGGCAAAAACTGGATAATATTTTAAAAGATATTTTGAAATACACATGAAAGTAAGAAATCAAGGTTACTCATTCTCTAGAGTAAATATATTCAGTTGAATAAAGATGACTTACAAAAATTCATTATTTAAAAAGTTTTAAGCTTTTATTCTCCTTTGAATAGAGAAAAATCTTAGAAAAGAATTTGAGACAATACTTAATGATACATACATTCTTGCTGTATAACCTTCCACTGGTTAGAAACTAGAAAAATGACTATGTAATTCTGAACTTGAATGTACAGGGTAAAGGAATTTGGTGGATTTAAATGTTTGGATGGGGGCCAGGAGTTTGGCCTAGTGGCAAAGTGCTTGTCTAAGATGCATATAGACCCAGGTTCGATTCCTCCTTACCACATACATAGAAAAAAGCCAAAAATGGTGCCGTGGCTCAAGTGGTAGAGCTCTAGCCCAAGGACAGCACTTAGGTCCTGATTTCAAGCCTCAATGACTGGTTAAAAAAAACAACAACATATATATATATATATATATATATATATATATATATTTTAGGATAGTACTTTGTTTTGCATTTATTATGTAATTGATAATGCAAATGTTTTACCTAATGCAAGTGTTTTACTGCCAACAGATAGTCACAAACGTAAGAAATACAATACATGGCTTCAAAAAACTTCATGGGCGAGCATTCGACGATCCCATTGTGCAAACGGAGAGAATCAGGCTTCCTTATGAACTGCAGAAGATGCCTAATGGAAGTGCAGGAGTTAAGGTAATTTTTATTTCCCTAGAGTACAGCTACATGGTCACACTAAAGAAGAAAGAAAACCAATTGATAGTTTTGTTACTTGTAAATCACAGTCTAACATTTCTTCCTTGGAATGTAGTACAAACATATCCAAGTGGCAATTTTTTTTTCTTTCTTTTGCCAGCCCTTGGGCTTAAACTTAGGGCCTGAGCACTGTCCTTGGGCTTTCTCAAGTCTAGAGCTCTACCACTTGAGCCATAGCACCATTTCCAGTTTTTTACTATGTATGTGGTACCAAGGAATCAAACCCAGTTCTTCGTGCATGCTAGGCAAGCACTCTACCACTAGGCCAAACTCCGCTCCTAACTTTTAAAAATGAAACAAAAGGAATACTGATCTATTGTATCTCTAATAGTTATACTAAAACCATGGCATGTGCTTTATTTCTCTACTTTGTTTTTGTCTTTGTTTGGGGCCTTGAATGCAGGGCCTGGATATTGTTCCTGACTTCTTTTTGCTCAAGGCTAGCACTCAACCACTTTGAGCCACAGCATCACTTCCAGTTTTTGAGTGGTAAATTGGATTTGTTTGTGTGTGTGTGTGCTTTAGGCTAGCTTTGAATCATGATCCTTAGATTTCAGCCTCCTATGTGTCTAGGATTATAGGTGTGAGCCACCAACTCCTGGTTACTTTTGTTGTTGTTGTTGTTGGGGGTGATGGGGCTTGAACTCTGGGCCTGGGCGCTGTCCCGAAGCTCTTCAGCTCAAGGCTATCACACTACCACTTGAGCCACAGCAGCATTTCTGGTTTTCTGTTTTTTGTGCCTGGGCTGGCTTTGAATCAAGATCCTCAGATCTCAGCCTCCTGAGTAGCTATAGCTAGGATTATGGGTGTGAGCCACCAGCACTGCACCATCCACATCCACTTTCTTTCTTCCTTTCTTGCTTTCTGGTTTGTTTTTTTTTTTGATTGGTTGTTGGACTTGAACTCTGGGCCTGGGTGTTGTCTTTGGCTCAAGTCTACTGCCCTACTCTTTGAGCCACAATGCCACTTTCCCAATTTCTTTTATTTTTTTTTGCCAGTCCTGGGCTTTTAGCTCAGGGCCTGAGCACTGCCTTTTTTTAATACGGAAATCTTTTCTGATTTTATTTGGTCTTTTTCTCCTTCATTGTTTACTGTATCATACTTGCAGAACCAATGATGAAAATTTCTTTTGGGGCTGGGAGTTTGGCCTAGTGGTAGAGTGCTTGCCTAGCATGCATGAAGGACCCAGGTTCAGTTCCTTAGTACCACATACATAGAAAAGCTGGAAGTGGTGCTGTGGCTCAGGTGGTAGAGCACTAGCTTTGGGGAAAGCCCAAGGACAGTGCCTGAGCCCTGATTTCACTCCCCAGGACTAGCAAAAAAAAAAAAAAAAGAAAAGAAAAGAAAATTTCTTTTGTGGGAGGTGGGGTTGTAAGAGATTAGAGACACTTAAAGATAATTTACTTGGCCAGTGTGGCTCCCACCCATAATCCTAGCTACTTAGGAGGCTGAGATCTGAGGACCAAGGTTCAAAGCCATCCTGGCCACAAAAGGACCTGAGACTCTTATCTCCAATTAACCTCTAGAAAACTGGGAGTGGGGAGATTGTGGGGGAAATGTGGCTTGGCTCTAGGGTAGAGCGGTAGCCTTGAGCTGAAGAGCTCAGGGACAATGTCCAGGCTGAGTTCAAATACTATGACCTACCAAAAAAAAAAAAGAAAGAAATTTACGTGGTAAGACATTGGAATCTTCTAAATGTGAGTTTCTGTCACTGTTTTCAATGAAGTTCTAATTATGAAATGACAGTCCTCCATAATTGAAACTCCCTTTTGTCCTTTTCACTAACAAATACCTCTTTTGTAGATTAAAAAAAAAAGGACTTAGTATCACAGTGTTTGTTTTAGGTGCGGTACTTAGAAGAAGAGAGACCTTTTGCAATTGAGCAAGTTACTGGAATGCTGTTGGCTAAGCTTAAAGAGACCTCAGAAAATGCTTTGAAGAAACCAGTGGCTGACTGTGTAATTTCAGTAAGTTGTAAATCATATTTTCCAGTGTATTAACATTATATAGAAACGTTTTTCTTTCCTGTCTACTTTGGTTCCTTATCTAGCAAATAACTTAAATTCATTTTTACTTCTCCTTTTCAAAGAAATTATTTTAGTCAGGTACCAATGGCTCACACCTGTAATCCTAGCTACATAGGACGCTGAGATCATGGTTTAAAATCATCCGTGACAGTAAAGTCCTAACACTCTTACACCCCAAAAGCTGGAAGTAGAACTGTGACTCAAATTGTTAGAGCCCTAACCTTGAGCACAAAAGCTTAGGAACAGTGCCCAGGCCTGAGTTCAAGCCCTAAGACTACCACCAAAAATAACACCATACATACATACATACATACATACATACATACATACATACATACATACATGATAAAAGTTTAGGATTAACTTTTCTGTAAGCACCATTTACTTTTCTACCTATAAGAACCTTGACATTTTATGGTATAGGTTAAAAGTTTTCATTTGGGAATCAGAAGTTGAATATATTATTTACCCAAGTTCATTTGGAAATAACATTGAATTAAATTTTTTTGGTTTTTTTTTGTGCCAGTCCTGGGGCTTAAACTCAGGGCCTGGGCACTGTCCTTGGACACATTTTTCTCTAGGCTAGCATTCTGCCACTTTGGCACTTGAGCCACAGTGCTACTTCTGGCTTTTTCTGTGTGTGTAGTACTCAGGAATTGAACCCAGGGCTTCATGCATGGTAGGCAGGCACTCTATCACTTGCCCATTTTAACTCAAATGTGAATATAATGCACACATACACACACACGTGTGTGTGTATATATATATATATAGAGAGAGAGATATAGAGATAGATAGATAACTATCTCTGCCCCTCACCCCCCCCATTGGTCATAGGGCTTGAATTTTTCAGCTCAAGGCCAGAGCTCTACCACTTGAGCCACAGGACTACTTCCAGTTGTCTGGCAATACGGGCCTTATGGACTTTCATTCCTAGGCTGACTTGGAATGGCGATCCTGATGAGTAGCAAGGATTACAGGCAGGAGTCACTGGAGCCTGGCTATATTTCTGCTATTAAATTTGACTACATAAATTTGAATTGTATATCATTAAAAACTTGAATCAAGCCGGAAGCAGTGGCTCACGCCTGTAATCCTAGCTAATCAGGAGACTGAGATCTGAGGATTGTGGTTCAAAGCCAGTCCAGGCACTAAAGAACATGAGACTCTAATCTCCATTTAATCAATAGAGAACAGGAAGTAGGGCTGTGGCTTAAGAGTAGGGCTGTAGCCTTGAGCTGAAGATCTCAGGGACAGTGCCCAGGCTCAGAGGTCAAACCCCAGGACCTCCCCCCCTCCCCCCAAAAATGAATCAGATTATAAATAATAAATTTAGTAAATATATGTTTTCATTAGTGTTTAGATTTTTTTTTTGGCCAGTCCTGGGGCTCAAACTCATGCCCAGGGCATTGTCCTTGGACACTTTTTGCTCAAGGCTAGCACTCTGCTCCTGGAGCCACAGTGCCACTTCGTGCTTTTTCTATGTATGTGGTACCGAGGAATGGAATCCAGGGCTTCATGCTTGCTAGGCAAGCACTCTACCACTAGGCTATGTTCCCGGCCAGTATTTAGAATTTTTTTTTTCAGTCCTGAGAATTGTCTTTGGACTTTCTCAAGCTAGAGCTTCATCCTAGCCCCAGTATTTAGAATTTTATTTGTTGCCAGTCCTGGCCTTGGGCTCAAGGCCTGAGCCACTGTCCTTGGGCTTTCTCAAGGCTAGAGATCTACCACTTGAGCCTCGGCAACACTTTTGGCTTTTTTCTATGTGTGTGGTACAGAGGAATCGAACCCAAGTCTTCGTGCATGCTAGTCAAGCACTCTACCACTAGGCCAAACTCCCATCCTAGAATTTTTTAATGGGAAAGAAGTTACAGTTGACTATTTTTCATTCATAGTAAATATTAGTATTAACGATTGGATTAACTATTTTATGACTTAACCCATTTAATCTTCAGAATCACCCTGTGATATATAGGATATTTTCAAATCCAGTTTTGCAAATTCTAAAGTTGAAAGCTTCTTTTGGTAATTGTACAATTATACTACTACTTGGAGACATATTTAAAATTGGCAGGGCCCCAAGTTACTTTACACATAAACATATTTAAAATTAGCCTTCTTGAAATTTATGAGATAAAATACTTTTAATTTGACAGAAGTATGAGAAACTATAAGATTGCAGCCTTAATTTATAGAAAAACTTCAGAGGAAATATATATAATGTTTTTTGTTTTGTTTTTGTGCCAGTGCCAGTACCCAGGCCCTGAGTTCAAGCCACAGGTCTGGCCAAAAAGTAAATAAATAAATAAACCCACAAGAAGGAGGGGGGGGGGGTCCTGGAGCTGTATAGCTCAAAGTTAGAGTACCTGCCTCATAAGCACAAGCCTTGAGTTCAAACCCTAATACTGCCAAACTAATATACCATAATTATCTCTTAAATATCAGATTCCTAGCTTTTTCACTGATGCTGAAAGAAGATCTGTGATGGCTGCAGCCCAAGTTGCAGGCTTAAATTGTTTAAGATTGATGAATGAAACCACTGCAGGTAACCAGTCTGTAATTTTAAACAGGTTTTGTTCTAATTTCAAAGCGTTTCTTTTAACGTCTTTCTATGTACTGCTTCTTGTAAGCTTGTTGCTTTGGAGTACAATATTTTCACAAAGGTTACATTTATACTTGAATTTGAATAATTGTTATTATTGTAGAGTTATATATGAATCTAATAGTATAGGTTGAATCTAATATAGATTTATAGATTACTGTACTATCTATTAAAGTACAGTATCAAAGTGACTTTCTCTTGTTTTCTAAGCAATTACTATACTAGAATTAATCTATTTTTTTGCTCTTATACAGTTGCACTAGCATATGGAATTTATAAACAAGATCTTCCCCCGTTAGATGAGAAACCAAGAAATGTAGTATTTATTGATATGGGACATTCTGCCTATCAGGTCTCGGTTTGTGCTTTTAACAAAGGAAAACTTAAAGTAAGTAAATAAATGAGTTACTATATTTAACTTGAATGAATAAGAGCACAGACTATGTAGAGTACCTTAAGAGCCAGGCTTATATTCTTCCTTTGCTCTTTAAAAACTGTGACCATTGGCCAGGAGCTTGGCCTAGTGGTAGAGTGCTTGCTTAGCATGCACAATTCCCCTGAACCACATATACAGAAAAAACTGGGAGTGGTCACTATAGCTCAAGTGGCAGAGCACTAGCCTTGAGCAAAAAGTGTCCAAGGACAGTGCCAGGCCCTGAGTTCAAGCCCCCAGGACTGGCAAAAAAAAAAAAAGTGTGATCATGAGAAAGCCTTATTTTCCTTGTCTGAGGATAATATCAGTAATTTCTAGAATTTTTTAAGAACAAAATGATTTACTACTGCTATAATATTTACTAGGTTTTATTACTGTATTGCTTTAGGCATTTAAGCCAGCTACCAGGAAACAGAAATATAAATTACTTGTAATTATACTTTTAGGAAACATTTCCTCAAATATTGCATAATTTTTTAGAAATTTTTCCATCTAGGACTCCTAATTGTAATTTCTATGTATATAGCATGAATCATTTTTACATGGACTGTGTTTAGAATTATATTCTCCATTATATATGTAAATATAGCTAAAGATAAAGTGGTTTGATTTTATCTAAAGGAGCCTTTTGTCTTGTGGTTATAATACTGTAACTTTTTTTTTTTTTTTTTGGTCAGTCATGGGGCTTCAACTCTGGGCCTGGGTGCTGTCCCTGACCTCTTCTGCTCAAGAGTAGGGCCTCTACCATTTTGAGCCACAGTGCCACTTCTGGTTTTCTGGTAGTTAATTGGAGATAAGTGTCTTACAGTCCTTTTGTGCCTGACCTGGCTTTGAACCATGATCCTTAGATCTCAGCCTCCTGAGTAGCTAGGATTACAGGTGTGAGCTGCTGGCACCTGGCCTATAACATCTTTAAAGAGATGTTACTCCAACATAATATAAGACAGTTTAGGATATAAATTGGCCTATTGCTTGATTTTATTGTTTTTTTAAATTGATTTATAATAGGTTTGAAGGACAATTTCATTGTTACATTTTCCATACATATTTAAAGTATTTTCTAATCTCACTCTTTCTAGCACTCTTCTATGCCCTGCTTCCCAAAACAATTTTAACCGTTTTCATTGTTCTATTTTATTTTCATTGTTTAATAGTTGCAAATACTCTTTGAACAGTATTCAACCCCCCTCATCCTCTTTCTCCTTAAATTTTAACTTAAAAAGAATGTTGTAGGCTGGGCACCGTGGCTCAGGCCTATGATCCTAGCTGTGTGTGTATGGGGAGGGAGGGGGTCATGGGCCCTGAACTTGGCCTGGGCGCTATCCCTGAGCTCTTCAGCTCAAGGCTACCGTCCTACCCTAGAGCCAAGCCCCACTTCCTATTTTCTAGAGAGTAATTGGAGGTAAGAGTCTTTGGTCCTTTTGTGCCTGGGATGGCTTAATTGGAGATAAGAGTCTTTGGTCCTTTTGTGCCTGGGATGGCTTTGAACCTCAACATTGATCCTCAGATCTCAGCCTCCTGAGTAGTTAGGATTACAGGCATCAGCCACCATACCCAGCTATCCCCCACCCCCTTTTTTTTGGCCAGTCTTGGGGCTTGAACTCAGAGTCTAGGCACTGTCCTTGGACACTTTTTGCTCAAGGCTACCACTCTGACACTTGAGCCACAGTGCCACTTCTGGGTTTTTCTGTGTTTGTGGTTCTAGGGAATGGAACCCAGGGCTACCAAGGCCTCTGTCCACATACACATATTTTAATGAAGAAATTAAAAAAAAATAGATCAGCAGTAGAACTCTTTTTTTAGTAGTGATTTTAAATAGTCATTTTACACTAGGGAAAGTGACTAGAAATCTTGATTATAGAGTGTCATATTCTGGCTCAGTGCTAGTGTAGAATCGCTATCACTGGATTGAGGAACTTCTTGTTTGTTGTAATTCAGTTATTTCAGAATGTCTAGAATAGGAAAATTTATAAGCTAGTTATAAAGGACAATTCAATTCTAATTCCAAAATTGTCACAAATCTGATTTGAAAAAGTTCCTCAGCTTTGTTTGAACTTTTTTTTTCTTAACTTTTTTTTTTTTTTGCCAATTCTGGAGCTTGAACTCAGGGCCTGGGCACACTGGGCACAGTCCCTGAAGTTTTTTCTTTCTTTCTTTCTTTCTTTCTTTTTTTTTTTTTTGGTCAGTCATGGTACTTGAACTCTTTGCCTGGACACTCACTGTCCCTGAGCAATTCAAGGCTAGTAGTGCTCTACCATTTGAGCCACAAGTGCCACTTCCAGTTTTCTGGCAGTTAATTGGAGATAAGAGCCTCATGGACTTTGGTGCCCAGGCTGGCTTTGAACCTTGATCCTCAGTTCTCAGCTTTCTGAGTAGGTAGGATTACAGGCGTGAGCCACTGGTGCCCAGCTTCTTTTTTTGATTAGTGCTAGCACTATCACTTGAGCCACTGCACCACTTCAGGCCTTTTGTGATTATGTAGTACTGAGTAATTGAACACAGGGCTTCATGCATGCTAGGAAAGTACTCTATCGCTAAGGCACATTCCTAAGCCTGTTGTAACGTTTAATTTTTAAATTAAATTATTTTTTTTGCTAGTCCTGGGCTTGAGCTCAGGGCCTGAGCACTGTCCTTGGACTTTCTCAAGGCTAGACCTCTACCACTTGAGCCTCAGCACCACTTTCATCTTTTTTTCTATGTATGTGGTACCAAAGAATCTAATCTGGGTCTTCGTGCATGCTAGGCAAGCACTCTACCACTAGGCCAAACTTCTAGCCCTTAAATTAATTTTTAAATTTTTTGTATTAGGTTTTTTTTGGGATGGGGGATAAGAAAATTAAGTTCTGAAAGTATAGTTATGTTCTTTCAATTAAACAGGTGTTGGCTACTACCTTTGATCCATATTTGGGTGGCAGAAACTTTGATGAGGCTTTAGTAGACTACTTCTGTGATGAGTTCAAGACCAAATATAAGATAAATGTGAAAGAAAACTCTCGGGCCTTGTTGCGTTTATATCAGGAATGTGAAAAACTGAAGAAGCTAATGAGTGCAAATGCATCAGATCTTCCTTTGAACATTGAGTGCTTCATGAATGACCTTGATGTTTCCAGTAAGATGAACAGGTGAATATATATATACATATATATATACATATATATATATACACATATTAATTTAATTTTTTGTCAGTCATGGGTCTTGACACAGGGCCTGGGTACTATCTCTGAGCTTTTATTTTTTTTAACATTTATTGTAAAGATGATAAGGTGTAATGAGTATATTTCTTTTTCTTTTTTCTGGCTAGTCCTGGGGCTTGAATTCAGGGCCTGTGCACTGTCTCAAGCTTCTTTTTGCTCAAAGCTAGCACACTGCCATTGGAGCCACAATGCCACTTCTGGCATTTTCTTTTATTTACTTAATTTTTTTTTTAATGTGTGGATCATGGGGCTTGAAGTCAGCTTGGGCACTGTCCCTGAGTTCTTCAGCTCAAGGCTACTGCCCTACCCTTGAACCAAGCCCCACTTCCCGTTTTCTATAGGTTAATTGGAGATGAGTCTCAGGTCCTTTTGTGCTAGGGCTGGCTTTGAACCCTGACCCTCAGATCTCAGCTTCCTGAGTAGCTGGGATTACAGGTGTAAGCCACCACGCCTGCCTTCATCTGGCATTTTCTTACTTCATGCAAGCTAACCAAGCACTCTTACCACTAAAACCACATTCCCAACTCAGTACATTTCTTTTTGAATGGTTACCTGTCCCTCATTCCTTCCCATCCCTGAGTTTTTTTGCTCGAGGCTGGTTAGTACTCTGCCACTTTGAGCCATAGCTCTACTACTGGTTTTCTGGTAAATTGTAAATAAGAATTTCATAGGCTTTCCTGCCTGGGCTGGCTTAGAACCATGATCCCCAGATCTTAGCCACCTTAAGTTACTATCACAAGCGTGAGCTACTAGTGCCTGGCCCATATTTATTTTCAGACTGAGAACTGTGTACTGACTTTATTGCTTATATCATATTTGGGTTATTACTTCTGTTACTTCTGAAGTAAAATAACTCAGCTTTTTAATCTCAAAATGACAAAATTTTATTTTTTTACAGGGCTCAATTTGAACAATTATGTGCTTCCCTGTTTGCTAGGGTTGAACCACCATTGAAAGCAGTAATGGAGCAAGCTAGTAAGTAGAGATTGTTATATAGAAAGTAGATCATACAACAGAGATTTTTTTAAAGATTTCTTTAAAATTAAAAGATTCCCATTTTAAAAAATTTTATTATTATTATAAAGGTGATATACAGAAAAGTTATAATTACATAAATCTGGTAGAGAATAAATTTCTATTTTGACAGTGTCATCCTTTCCCTCATCATTTCTCTCTCCCTCTCTCTCTCTCTCTCTCTCTTTGGTGAGTACTAACCCTTTCAGTCTGTTTCCTGCATAGATGAGATTGCAGGTGTGCTCCATAATACCTGGCTTGTTAGTTGAGTGGTGTCTAATTAGATTTCTGCCTGGGCTGGTCTTGCACTGGGCTTTTTCCCAGTGTTCACCTCCCAAGTAACTAGGATTACAGTGGTGAATACAGCATGCCCACTTGATCTCTTTTTTAGGGGGGACTGGGTTTCTGTACCTTGTACTTGCGAAGCTGGAAGTCTGTCAATTCAGTCCTTACTCGAAGCCCTTTTCATTATTATTTGAATAAGGTCTTCCATTTATAGCTAGAGCAGCCTGGACAGCCTGAGTAGCTGGGATGACCGGCACTTGTCACCCCCTATCTTTTAATCTTTCAGTAGTTATACAGAAAAGTTGGGAGGTGGAGTCAGAGGCATTAGCCTCCACATCCAGCTCTGTAAACCATCCTTCATTCATAAGGTAGGCCAGATACTACAAAGCAAACTTTGTAATAATTATTTCATTTACTGTTTATATCATAAGCTAATGCTCTGAGATGTTCATATGTGAACATGGTTTTAAAATGAAATTGAAGTAGAAAGCAGGCTTGATTTTTGAAAATTGTTCATGGTACTGAGTATGAATTCAGGACCTTGTACTTTATTACTTTTAGTATTTCAATGAAAATGCCTTCCATAGAGATTTGTGAGGTGAAATCAGAACATTGAATAGCTCCTTTAAAACTCAGTGTCTCTATTGTCACTTTTCTAATATTCCTCTCCAGAGCCCAATTTTTAAGACTATCTTGTTTTTCTTTTTTAAAAAAATTTTAACCTTCCAGACTTACAATGTGAAGACATAAGTAGTATAGAAATTGTAGGAGGAGCAACACGAATTCCTGCAGTGAAGGAACAAATCACTAAATTTTTTCTTAAAGACATAAGTACCACCTTAAATGCTGATGAAGCTGTTGCAAGAGGATGTGCTCTACAGGTAAGATTTTCTTTTTTTTGTCTGTTGGCTATGTAGAATTCCATTGTGTATATATACCACATTTTCTGTATCCATTCATCTGCAGTAGGGCATCTGGATTGTTTCCATCGCCTGGCTATTGTGAATAGTGCAGAGATGAACATAGCTGAGCAGGTGTCCTTATCATATCTTGGGTTATGATGTTCAGGGTAGATGCCCAGAAGTGGTATGGCAGGATCATAGGGAAGGTCTATTTTCAGTTCTTTAAGAAACCTCCATACTGCTTTCCAGAATGGCTGAACTAGTTTACAGTCCCACCAGCAGTGTAGTAGGGTTCCTTTTTCTCCACAAACCCACCAGCAACTGTCATTGAGTTCAAAATCTTGGCCATTCTTGTTGGGGTAAGGTGGTATCTTAGGGTTGTTTTTATTTGCATTTCCTTTATGACCATAGATGATGAACATTTTCTCATATGGTATCTTAGGGTTGTTTTTATTTGCATTTCCTTTATGACCATAGATGATGAACATTTTCTCATATGCTTTTCTGCCATTTTAATCTCTTCCTCTGATAAGTCTCTCTTTAGTTCCCTTGCCCATTTAGTGAATGGTTTGTTGGGTTTGGGGGGGATTAGTTTTTTGAGTTCCCTGTAGATACTGGATATTAAGCATTTGTCAGATGTATTATTGGTGAATATCTTTTCCCAGTTGGTTGGCTGTCTCTCTACTTTTGCGACTATGCTTTTTTTTTTCCAGTCCTGGGTTTGAGCTCAGGGTCTGAGCACTGTCCCTGGGCTTTCTCAAGGCTAGAGCTCTACCACTTGAGCTTCAGCACCATTTCCAGCTTTTTTCTATGTATGTGGTACCAAGGAATCGAATCTGGGTCTTAGTGCGTGCTAGGCAAGCACTCTACCACTAGGCCGCGCTCCTGATTCTCGACTGTGCTTTTATCTGTACAGAAACTTTTTATTTTTAGGTAGTCTCCTTTATCGAGTCTCTCTCCAATCTGTTGTGACCCTGGGATTCTGTTCAGGAATCTTTTGCCTGTGCCTATGAGTTCCAGTGTCTCTCCTACCTTATCATGTAGCAGTTTCACGGTTTCCGGTCTGACATTGAGGTCTTTGATCCACTTTGAGTTAATGCTTGTGCATGGCAAAAGGCTAGGGTCAATTTTTAGTTTTCTGCATGTGGCTGCCCAGTTTTGCCAGCCCCAATAAATGAATAGACTGTGTTTGTTCCACTGTATATCTTTGGCTCCTTTGTCAAATACAAGTTGCCTGTAGGTATGTGGTTCTGTTTCCACGGATTTTCTGGTCTGTTTTTGTGCCAATACCAAACGTTTTTTGTTATTATGGCTCTATAGTAGAGTTTGAAGTCTGGTATTGTAATACCACCAGCATTGCTCTTTTTGCCTAGAATTGTTTTGGCTGTTCTAGGTCTTTTCTTGTTCCATATGAATCTTTGGATTATATCTTCTATTTCCGTAAAGAATGTCGTTGGGATTTTGATGGGGATTGCATTGAATTTGTATATCAATTTTGGCATTATAGCCATTTTCACTATGTTGGTTCTCCCTAGCCATGAGCATGGGATGTCTTTCCATTTCCTAGTGTTCTCTTTAATTTCTTTCGTTAGGCTTTTATAGTTTTCCTTGAATAATTCCTTTACATCTTTGGTTAAGTTTAATCCTAAGTATTTTATTCTTTTGGGGGCTATTGCGAATGGGATCATTTTCTTGATTTGGCCTTCTATTTGTGTATTGTTGGTGTACAAGAAGGCTACTGACTTCTGAAGTTTAATTTTGTATCCTGCCATTTTGCTAAAGTAGTTTATTAATTCTAGGAGTTTGGGAGTGGAGTTTGTTGGGTCACTCAAGTAGAGGATCATGTCATCTGCGAATAGGGATAGTTCAATTTCTTCTTTCCCTATGTGGATCCCTTTGATGTCCTTTTCTTGCCTTATTGCTCTGGCTAAGGGTTCCAGCACTATGTTGAAGAGAAGTGGAGAGAGTGGGCATCCCTGTCTAGTTACTGATTTTAAGGTAAATGGTTCTAGTCTTTCACCATTTAGCATAATACTGGCTATAGGTTTTTCATACATGGCTTTAACTATTTTGAGGAATGTACCTCTTATTCTAGTGCTTTCAACATGAATGGATGTTGTGTTTTGTCAAATGCCTTCTCCGCGTCCAGAGAAATTATCATATGATTCTTATCCTTAGCTCTATTGATGTGATGTATTACATTGATTGATTTGTGAATGTTAAACCAGCCTTGCATCTGTGGGATGAAGCCTACTTGATCGTAGTGTATGATTTTTAAAATTTGTTTCTGGATTCTGTTGGCTAATATTTTATTGAGGAGTTTTGCATCTGTGTTCATTAGAGAGGTAGGTCTGTAGTTTTCTTTTTTTGTTGGGTCTTTCCCTGGTTTGGGGATGAGAGTAATATTAGCGTCATAAAATGAGTTTGGTATTGCTCCTTCTGCTCCTATTTCTCGGAAGAGTTTCAAGAGTCTAGGTGTTATTTCATCTGTAAATGTCTTGTAGAATTCCGCAGTAAAACCATCTGGACCTGGGCTCTTTTTGGTTGGCATTTCCCTGATTGCTTCCACAATTTCTTTGTAAGAGATTGGTTTATTCAATTTGTTTACCTCATTGTTGTTCAGTATGGGTAGCCTATATTTATTTAAGAAATCATCCATTTCTTCTAGATTTTCTTGTTTCTTTGAATATAGGCCCTGGCATTACTTATTCATTATGGACTGAATTTCTTGGATATCAGTTGTGATTGTTCCTGTCGGGTCTCTAATCTTGTTTATTTGAGTCTCCCCTCTCCTTTTTTTGATTAATCTTGCCAGGAGTCTGTCTATTTTGTTGACTCAAAGAACCAACTTTTTGATTTGTCAATTTTGTGTATAGTAGACCTTATTTCAGTCTCTGATATTTCTGATTTTATTTTTGTTATTTCTGTCCTTCTAGTTGTTTTAGAATTAACTTTTTCTTGCTCCTACTCTAGGAGTTTCAGGGTTTTTTTTTTAGGTTATTTACATGCTCTTCTTCTGTCTTTTTAATATGCGCTGCTAGTGCGATGAATTTGCCTCTTAGAACTGCCTTTGCTGTGTCCCATAAGTTCCTTTGTGATGTCTCTCGATTGTCATTACATTCAAGGAAGTTTTTAATTTCTTTTCTGATCTCATCTGTTACCCAGGAGTTATTCAGAGGTGTGTTGTTCAGCTTCCAAGTGATTAAATGTTTTTTGACTTTGACTGCATTGTTCAGAATTAGTCTGACTCCACTGTGGTCTGATAGACTGCATGGGATTATATCAGTCCTCTTGTATCTGCTTAAGTTTTCTGTGTGAACTGTTATATGATCTATTTTGGAGTGTGTTCCATGTGCTGCTGAGAAAAATGTAAAAAGTTTCGCCATTGGGTGGAAGACTCTGTGTATATCTTTTAAGCCCAGCTGGGCTATGGTGTCGTTCAAGTCGATGGTGTCTTTGCTTAACTTTTGTTGAGTTGACCTGTCATTTGTTGAGAGTGGTGTATTGAGGTCTCCCAGTATGATTGTGTTTGAGTTTATCTTGTTCTGTAATTCTAAGAGAGTTTGTTTGACAAATTTGGGTGCTCCCATGTTGGGGGAGTAAATGTTTATAACTGTAATATTGTGGGTATGGATTGTACCCTTTACTAATATGTAATGGCCGTCTCTATCTTTATGTACTGATTTTACTGAGAAGTTAATTTTGTCGGAGATTAAGATTGCTACTCTTGCTTTTTTGCATGGTGCATTGGAGTGGAAAATTCGTTTCCATCCTTTCACTTGGAATTTGTTTCTGTCTTTGGCAGTGAGGTGGGTCTCTTGGAGGCAACATATGGATGGGTGGTGTTTCTTAATCCAGTCTTCGGCTCTGTGTCTTTGGATTGGATTGTCCAGGCCGTTCACATTTAGGGAAATTAAGGGGAGGTGGTCAGTGTCCATTGTCATTATTTATTTTTACTTCCAAGTTTCTTTCTCTTTTTTTTCCCCTTTTGTGTTTAGTGAATTATAGATATTTGCTTCTTGATGGGGGTTCTTGATGTTCTACAATTTGTTCTCGATTAATTAATATTTTTTGTAACGCTGGTTTAGTGTGCACGTATTCATAAAGCTTCTCTTTGGCGTGAAATAGTCTTGTTTCTCCCTCAAATGTAAATGCTAGTTTTGCTGGATATATCAGTCTGGGTTGGCAGTTGTTGGTCTTCAGGACATGAATGATGTTTTTCCAAGCTTTTCTTGCATTTAGGGTTTGCATTTTTTTCCCATTGTAGTATAGCTCTTTCTTTGTTTTTGCAGCATTTAAGATTAATTCCTTGGTATTCGGGTCTAGTGTCTTTACTATGATATGTCTAGATGAGTTCCTTGTAGGATCTTGCCTGTTTGGAGTCCTGAAACCGTCAATAATGTGAGTATTTTCCCTTTTGAGGTTGGGGAAGTTCTCTGCTATGATTTTGGTGAATAAGGGTTGCATTCCTTTGTCCTGGGATTTGGCGCCCGCATCAATCCCTATTATACAAAGATTAGATTTTTTTTTGGCTGCATCTGCCAGGTCCTGGAGCTCTCTCTGGTAGAATTTGACTAATCTTTCCAGGCTAATGGTTCTGTTTCAGCTCTTGTGTTTTATCTTCTGTTCCTGAGTCTCTATTCTCCATCTCAGTCCATCTGCTGCTTAATGCCTCCATTTTTGCTTGAATTGTGGACATTGAGCTGATCATGTCTGCTGAGAGGGTATTGAACTTTTCTTCCACTTCTCTTTTGAATTCAAAGAGAAAAAGTTCCTTGGAAAATTCTCGCTTTTTTTTTTTTTTGCTGGTCCTGGGCTTGAGCTCAGGGCCTGAGCACTGTCCTTGGACTTTCTCAAGGCTAGAGCGCTACCACTTGAGCCTTAGCACCACTTCTGGCTTTTTTCTATGTATGTGGTACCAAGGAATTGAACCCGGGTCTTCGTGCATGCTAGGCAAGCACTCTATCACTAGGCCAAACTCCCAGCCCCTCGCTTTTGTTTTTGGAACTCCACATTTATTTCCTTGGTCATGTCCAAAATCATGTCCTTGATTAGAGTCATATTTCGTGTCTCTTCAGGTGTCATTTCTTTGGATGGTGACATCTGTCTCATCCTTTCACTCTTGTTTCCTTTTGGGCTTTGTGTGGACTTTGATTATTTATGTATGTTGTAATTCGTGTTTGTGCTCTCCTAGGCAACGAGAACTGTTGTTGTAGGTTCGCTCTGTGGTCAGTAGGTGGCGGTCTTTACTTGGATTGGGACCAGTGGTTCTGGGAATCTGTGTATACCTATGGTTCTTGGCCAAATTGATTGCGCTGCTGACTAGGTCAGAGCTTGCGGTTTTTGCAGGTGTTCGGCCTGTTCCCAGAGGCTGTGTGCCTATGCACGACTAGCTCTCTGCCCAACCAGTGGCCTCACAGTGGGCTGTGGGATGGATCTGCGAGCTTCAGTCTCAGCAAGCTGGGCGGATGGTTGATTTTTCTACCCTGCTTCCAGGGGGAGGCCCCCGGCCAAGGGTCTGGGGTTTGGGAGTTTCCCGGAGCGTTGAGCTAGATCAGCTGGTTTCTGCTCTGATCCCAGAGGTGGGGCCCAGCTGAGGACTGGGCTCCAAGGGCAGAGCCGGGCCTTTCTGACTCTCAGAAGGCGAGCTTGGCTACTGGTCTGCCCTTCAGTTCCCTGCTGTGTTGCCACTGCTTTGGCTGAGAGTCTGTCTGTGACTGTGTGGGGCTCCTTGGTGCTGTCTTGCTGGAGATTCCCAGCAGGAGGGTGCCTGGCTCAAGATTTGGGTGGGACAGATGCTGGATCCTAGACTCTCGCACACCCCACCCGCTGTTGGAAGGCAGGGTCTCAGCACCCCCCAGTCTCCAGATCCAGTGGCCTGGGAGAGGAGCCTGTTGGGCAGGTGGGAGCAGGGACACCTCTGCCCCCTTTGGGTGGGGTGCTGGGTGTTGGTGCCCGCCTGCCTGTCAATCTCCAGTCAATGGCCTGGGGGAGGAGGCTGTTGGGCGAGTGGGAGCAGGCACACCTCTGCCCCCCCCCCTTTGGTGGGGTGCTGGGTCTTAGCACCCTCCCGCCTGTCAGTCTCCAGTCAATGGCCTGGGGGAGGAGGCTGTTGGGGGAAGGGACAGGATTCTAAATTCCTTGCCCCCTTGTACTTGCCAGTCTTTCTCAGGCGAGGTGGAGGAGTCTTGAGTTAGGTTCTATAGCTCACCATCAGCTCTGCTTTCCCAATGGGTTTGGGGAACCCGCTGGGTTATCCGCTGGTCTACCCGCTGGGCTACTCACTCCTCCGGGTTTGGCTGTGAGCTGCTCCACGGTGTTGGAGAATCATTCACTCCTCTCGGATCTCAGCCGCCGCCTGTGCTCCGCGTCTGGGTTCCGCTGCTTGTTGGTCTGGTCTGTGCTGGTTCCTGTGTCTGGCTTCTGCCACTTGCTGGCCTGGTCTATGCTGGTTTCTGCGGTGGTCGGGGCTTCCCAGCCTGGCACCCTCTGCCACGGCTTTCCTGGCTTGGAGCCGCAGTGAGGTGTGGGGGAGGGGTCCTCGAGTTTCGAATTCTTTGAGAAAGTTGGATGTAAGCTTTATCTGGATTTATTTTCTGGTTTGAGTCCTTCTCCGTTGCTTCTTGAGTTTATTGTTGTGATTTCTTAAGGTAGTTGGCTCGTGGGATTCCTTGGTTCTCTCTTTTTGTGGGAGAGAGCTAGCCTGGGTCCCCATTGTCTTGGCGCCATCTTCCTAGTCCTAGCTTTTATACTCAAAATTGGTGCTTTGCCATTTGAGCTGGTACAGCTCAAATTCCCAGGGTTTTTTTTGGGGGGGGGGGGCGGACTGGCATTGGAAATGAGAGTCTCACAAACCTACCTGTTCTGGCTGGCTTCAAATTACTGTCATCAGATCTCATCCTCCTGAGTTGGTGGGATTACAAATATGAGCCACCAGAGCCTAGATTGATTGATTGATGATTTTGTGGGTCATGGGGCTTGTACTTGGGCCTGGCCTTGGCCTGGACACTGTCCCTGAGCCCTTCAGCTCAAGGCTACCTCACTACCCTGGGGCCTGGGTATTGTCCCTGAGCTCTTCAGCTCAAGACTACTACCCTACCCTGGAGCCAAGCCCCACTTCCCATTTTTTAGAGGTTAATTACAGATAAGAGTCTCAGGTCCTTTTGTGCCTGGGCTGGCTTTGAACCTTGATCCTCAGATCTCTCAGCCTCCTGAATAGCTAGGATTACAGGTGTGAGCCACCCGCCTGGCTTTATTTTTATTTTTATTTTTGCTAGTCCTGGGCTTGAGCTAAGGGCCTGAGTACTGTCCTTGAACTTTCTCAAGGCTAGACCTCTACCATTTGAGCCTCAACACCATGTCCGATTTTTTTCTATGTATGTGGTACCATAGAATCGAACCCAGGTCTTTGTGTGTGCTAGGCAATCACTTTAACACTAGGCCAAACTCCCGGCTTTTATTTTTATTTTTCAAAGTGCTGAGTTCTGAACTCAGGTCCTCACACTTGCTAAGCAAGTGCTCTACCAGTGATCCAAGGTCTTGCTGACTTTTTGTTCTAGTTACTCTCAAACCATTGTCCTATTTTCGCTTCATATTCAGCTAGACTTATAGTATGGGCCTTCTTGAGAAACCAAAAGTAGTATTTTAAATGTAACATTTTCATTGTAAGAACTTCCTACACAAGTAAGTCAGTTTACTTATAGTTTCTATTTGTTGATTTAAATATGATATTTTCTATTTTCAGTGTGCCATTCTCTCACCAGCATTTAAAGTGCGTGAATTTTCCATAACGGACCTTGTTCCCTATTCAATCACACTAAGGTGGAAGACATCGTTTGAAGATGGAACTGGGTATGTTACATTTAAAGTTCTGGAACAAACTTATAAATTTTAATCATTTAAACCAACTTTTCTAGATTATAAGAATTGTTCTCAGAATTATGTTAAATCAGTGTGAAAATAAAAACTGTGATAAAGTATACAGTTTTTGTTTTGTTTTGTTTTATTTTGTTTTTTGCCAGTCCTGGGCTTGAGCTCAGGGCCTGAGCACTGTCCTTGGACTTTCTCAAGGCTAGAACTCTACCACTTGAGCCTCAGCACCACTTCTGGTTTTTTTCTATATATGTGGTACCAAGGAATTGAACCCGGGTCTTCATGCATGCTAGGCAAGCACTTTAACCACTAAGCCAAACTCCCGGCAGTATACAAATTTTTTATGAAAATAAAAATCTCATTTTTTTTCTTTGCTTTTCCTTTTATCTTTATGTGTATGTGAATGTGTGTCAGTACTAGGGCTTGAACTCAGGGCCTCACACTGTCAGGTTTTTTTTTTTTTTTTTTTTTTTTTTTCCTCACAGCGGGTAACCTGGTTCTTCTTCTCCCCCCCACTCCCCCCCCCCCATTATGGGACATATACTCTGGGAGCTATCCCTGAGCTCTTTAGCTCAAGGCTTTGGCCTTACCTCTTGAACTACAGTGCCACTTCAAATTTTCTGGTGGTTAGTTGGAGATAAAGAGTCTCACAGACTTTTGTGAGACTATCTGGGCTGTCTTTTGAACCCTGAGCCACAGATCTCAGCCTCCTGAGTAGCTAGGATTACAGGCGTGAGTCACTGGTGCCAGTGGTACTCTACCTTTGGACTATACTTCCACTTCCAGATTTTTGCTGGTAAATAAGAGATGAGTTTCTCAAAAGTATCTGTTCTGGCTGGTGCAGTGGCTCATGCCTGTAATCCTAGCTACATAGGAGTCTGAGATCTGAGGATCCTGGTTCAAAGCCAGCCTGAGACTCTTTTATCTCCAATTAACTCCAGAAAACTGAAAGTAGCCCTGTAGCTCAAGGAGTAGGGCGGTAGCCTTGAGCTGAAGAGCTCAGGGACAGCACTAAGGCCCAGAGTCCAGGATGCAAGACTGACCAAAAAAAAAAAAAACAAAAAACAAGTATCTGTTCTGACTGTCTCCAAACTTCAATCCTCATTTCAGCCTCCTGAGTAGCTAAGAGTATAGTCATAAGCCACCAGCACCCAGCTCACGTATCAGGTTTTTTTGTTTGTTTTTGTCAGTCCTGGGACTTGAACTCAGTGCCTGAACACTGTGTCTGAGCTACTTTTGCACAAGGTTTGCCCTCTCCCACTTGAGCCACAGCACCACTTCCTGGTTGTTGTTTTTTTAATTGTTGTTGGTTTGTTTTTTTCCCAGTCCTGGGGCTTGAACTCAGGGCCTGAACACTCACTGTCCTTAGGCTTTCTAAAGGCTAGAGTTCTACCTCTTGAGCCACAACACCACTTTCAGCCTTTTCTATGTATGTAGTACTCATGAGTCGAGCCCAAGTCTTCATGCATATGAGGCAAGCACTGTACCACTAGGCCAAACTCCTAGCCCATTTTTGTTTTTATATTGTACTGAGGAATAGAACCCAGGACTTCATGAATATTAGGCAAGTACTGTACCACTAAGCCAATGAGTAGGACTTAATTCTCAACGGCAAGCAAAAAACAGTTACACTGCACATGTTGATATGGAAACATAGATTCTCAAGTATTTTTTCTGTGTTTAATAGTATACATTTACCTTTACCTTATTACTATGGTAGACATAAACTTGTCAAAATGTATGTTTATAGCAAAGTCAATTGTTTTTCTTTACATTTGTATGTAGAACTCGTTGCTATTGCTACTCATACGTTTAAATTGAAATTAGTTTTGTTAATTAGGTTAAATAGACAACTTTCTGTTTGTTTTTAAATACTGTATTTTCCATTGCATTTTAGGGAATGTGAAGTATTCTCTAAAAACCATCCTGCACCATTCTCAAAAGTCATTACTTTCCACAAGAAGGAACCATTTGAACTAGAAGCATTTTATACTAGTTTGCATGAAGTGCCTTATCCTGATCCGAGAATTGGTAAGAGAATGGAATGTTTAAAACATCTCCATACACTTTTGCCTTTTTTGGGGGGGTGGGTGTCGGGGAGCAGTCCTGAGGCTTGAAATCAGAGCCAGGGCACTGTCCTTGGACACTTTTTACTCAAGGCTAATGCTTTCGCCACTTGAGCCACAGTACCACTTCTGACTTTTTCTTTGTATGTGGTTCTGGGAAATCGAACCCAAGGCTTCATGCATGCCAGTAGAGCACTCTACCACTAGGCTATGCTCCCGGCCCACATTTTTGGCTTTTTATTTTTATTTATTTTTTTGTCTGTTGTGGGACTTGAACTCTAGGCCTGGGCATTGTCCCTGTGCTCTTCAGCTCAAGGCTACTGACCTATCCCTGGCCCAGTTTTCTAGTAATTAATTGGAGATAAGAGTCTCATGGACTTTAGTGCCAGGGCTGGCTTTGAACTGGCATCCTCAGATCTCAGCCTCCTGAGTAGGTAGGATTGCAGGCATGAGCCACCACTTGGCTTAATTTTTGGCTTTTTATAAACAACATGTAGAATCGAAGAAACAAAATAAGAGTTATGATCACTTAAGCCAGCTCTGGATTAAATGATTTTCCTGTTTTGTTATAACTATGATCTATTTTAAAGTAGCTTGCTATATTTCTACAGTAACAACAGGTTGAAATGTTCCTAAATCGTTTGACTATTATGTTTAAAATATCTAATATTGTGGCTTTAAAAGTCTGTGTGTGTTTATCCAGATTGTGCTGACACATTAACTTTAGATTTTAAACTGTTTTAGCTGGCAACAACTACAATGAGTGGATTAATACCAACATGAAAATAGAAGACTACAATATTCAGATTATTTGTATATGTACATATATATGTATATAATTTTTTGCCACTCCTGAGGCTTGAACTCAGGACCTGGGCACTCTCCTTGAGCTTTCTCAAGGCTAGGGCTCTACCATTTGAGCCACAGCACCACTTCCAGCTTTTTCTATATATATGGTACTGAGGAATGGAACCCAGGTCTTCGTGCATGCTAAGCAATCATTCTATCCCTGGGCTAAACTCCTGGCCATCAGACTATATATATTAGCCTATAGGCTAAACTCTTGGTCCCTCAGCCAAATTTTTTACTACCACGTGTTTTGGGACATATAGCTGGTATTGTCTATTCTGTCTGTTTTGATACCAAAAAAATACATAAATGGTTTCAGTACTACTATTTATGAAATAGGGCAATCACAGATTTATAAAGTATGCAGCAAAAATATAGATTTTATTTTCTAACTAGAATTTAGATTTGTTACTTTAGATTTACATGTAAAATGTTATAAAAATATTTAAAAGTTGGGCTGGGAGTGCTCGCCTAGCATGCACGAGGTCCTGGGTTCAAGTCCCTAGAACCACATACACAGAAAAAGCCAGAAGTGGCACTGTGGCTCAAGTGGCAGAGTACTAGCCTTAAGTAAAAAGTGTCCAAGGACAGTATCTAAGCCCTGAGTTCAAGCCCCAGGACTAGCAGTAAAAAAAAAAAACTTAAAAGTTATAGATTGTACCACCAGGAGCTAGTTGGTAGCTCATGAATGTAATCTTAATTACTCAGGAGTCCAAGATCTGAGGATTGTGGTTTGAAGCCAGCCTGGTCTGCAAAGTCCATGAGAGTCAATTAACCACCAAAATGTAGGAAGTAGAGCTGTGACTGAATTGGTAGAATGCTAACCAAGAGCACAAAAACTCAGGGATAGCCTCTAGGCCCTGAGTTGGTCCCAGGACTGGCACCAAAAAGAAAAAAAAAAAAAGTTATACATAGCCATTGAATCAAGCTAAGGTTAAAATCCCAAGTTCCTTTTTAACTAGCATTGATGATTTAGGGCAAGTTAACTTTTTTACATCTTAGTACTAGGCTTGTTGTGATGAAGATAATCTGTGGAAACAATGCCTACATCATCATAGAAATTAATTCGGATATAACTATAATTTCAGAATTATCTTAAAATGATATTTGTATTATTGAACAAAGTAGTTTTGAGGTGCATGCACTGATCAAATCTCTTCTTTTCCTGAAGGGAGCTTCACTATTCAGAATGTTTTTCCACAGTCTGATGGTGATAGTTCCAAAGTAAAGGTTAAAGTTCGTATTAACGTACATGGAATCTTCAGTGTGGCTAGTGCATCAGTAATTGAAAAGCAAAATTTGGAAGGAGATCACAGTGATGCTCCTATGGAAACAGAAACTTCACTTAAGAATGAAAACAAAGATGATGTGGTATGTAAAAAATCCTATCAAGTTTGTTTCTCTAATCTATAACATATACACAATGTGGTACTTCATAACTGATACTTTAATAAATGAGTGCATTAATAAATGAGTGTATTTCTTCCTGAGATCTGACTTTGAATTTCTACTGTAAGAACAGTGTGATTTTGTATTTTTTTTAAAAGGCATTAAAGAATATATCCAGGCAACTCATACGTGTCTCAGGAGGCTGAGATCTGAGGCAGGAAAATCTGTGACACTTTTATCGCCAGTTAACCACCAAAAAGCCAGATGTAGAGCTGTGGATCAAGTCATTGAGCACTGTCCTTGCACAAAGCAGCTCAGGCTTACTTAAACACTTACATAAAGAATTTCTAGCTAGGCGCGGTGGCTCACGCCTATAATCCTAACTACTCTGGAGGCTGAGGTCTGAAGTATCTCCATTCAAAGCCAGCAGGCACTAATGAATGAACTAAAGAACAAACATGAGATTCTTATCTCCAATTGGCTCAAGGGGTAGGACAGTAGCCTTGAGCTGAAGAGCTCAGGTACAGCGCCCCCGGCCCAGAGTTCCTAGCCAGGCACTGGCTATCATCAGCCTGTCATCCTAGCTACTCAGGAGGCTAAAATTTGAGGATCATGGTTCGAAGCCAGCCTGGACTGAAAAGTCCCAGAGATATTCTATCTCTAATAAACTACTCAGAAAAAAACAAGAAGTAGAGCTATGGCTAGCCTTGAATACAAACAGAGTTAGGGATAGCTCCTGGGCCCTGAGTTCAAGCCCAAAGACTGGAAAAAAGAAAAAAAAAAAAAAGAAGGAAAAGGAGAAGAAGAGGAGGAGGAGGAGGGGGAGGAGAGGGAGGAAGGGGAGGAGGGGGTGGGGGAGGAACAGGAGGAGGAGGAGGAATTTCTAAAGATAGATGCTTCTAGAATTTCTACAATTTATATAACCAACGAAAATTAATGTAACTAGTATTATGGATCAAGTAATTAGTATTGTGGACATGCAACATCCACATTCATTCTCTTCTTTTAAATTTGTACATAGTTGATATCATTAAATAAATTAAGCTGGTGGCTCATGCCTGTGATCCTAGCTTCTCAGGAGGCTGAAATCTGAGGATCTAGGTTCAAAGCCACCCTGGGCACAAAAGGACCTGAGACCTTATCTCCCAATTAATCTCTAGAAAAGGGAAGTGGGGCTTGACTCTAGAGTAGGGCATTAGCCTTGAGCTGAAGAGCTCAGGGAGAGTGTCTAGGCTGAGTTCAAGCTCCATCATCTACACACACAGAAAAAAAAATAAATTGTACTGTATTTCATTATTCTTCCTAAAGTAAAAGATGTGTGTGCTTGCTTGTGCACGTGCCTCTGTCTCCCAAGTAGCTTGGATTATATGTGTGAGACACATCTGACCTGAGTATTTCTTAATAGTTCTTTTTGGTTGTTTTCGCTAGTCCTGGAGACTGAACGGGGCCTGGGCATTTTCCTTGGGCTTTCTCAAGGACACACTTGAACCACAGCACCACTTCAGCTTTTTTCTATGTATGTAGTACTGAAGAATTGGCTCACAACTGTATCTTTTTTTTTTGCCAGTCCCAAGACTTGAATTCAGGCCTGAGCATTATCCTTGGGCTTTCTCAAGGCTAGAGCTCTATCACTTGAGCCACAGTACCACTTTTGGCTTTTATTTCTCTATGTATGTGGTACCAAGAAATCGAACCCAGGTCTTCATGCATGTTAGGCAAACACTTTTACCACTAGGCCAAACTCTTGGTCCCCTTAATAGTTCTCTGTAAGATTTTTTCCCCCCCAGTATCCAAAAGTTTAAAAGGAGTCTTGAGGTTATTATAAAGTCAACTTTTATTTTCATCTCCCCAAATGTGAACCAACTTCAAGTTTAGAGGGGAAAATAAGGCAATAAGTTGTTGTAATTCTTTCCTCACTAACATTGAGACAGATAAAAGAAGTCCAGATAGACACAAATGAGATCAGGAAGAACTATTTTTCCCCATGAGTATTGGTTTTGTAACACGTTATTTTTACATGCTTCATTGTTTCACTGTAATTTTCCTAAGAAGAGTGCTCCAGTATGAGCATCTCAAAATTGATATTGAAGTAACTGTTTTAGTTTATATAAAAATTTGGTATTTATTATACTAATATACTACCATTGAATTGTTACTTAACGAGTAAGAATTAGGGGTTTTTGGTTTGTTGGTTTTCTTTTCTGTGTTTGGCTAGTCCTTGGGGCTTGAACTTAGGGCCTGAACGCTGTCTGAACTTCACCTTCTTTTGCTCAAGGCTAGCACTCTACCACTCAAGCCACAGCACCACTTTTTTTGTGTATGTGGTAGTAAGGAATCAAACCCAGGGCTTCATGCAAGCATTCTACCAGTAGGCCACATTCCCAGCCCAAGTTATCTTTTTATCCACTTAAATAATTCATAGTATTTGAGCCATTGAGGTGGCTTATGCTTGTCATCCTAATTACTCATGAGGTTAAAATCAGAGACTCTATATTTAAAGCTAGCCCTGGGGGAAAAATATTTGTAACTCTGGGATTCCATCTCCAATTAACAAGGAAAATGCCTTATTGGTCGCCAGCCATGAACAGGCAAGCCAAGTCATTACATAAGACCCTAAGTTTATATGTGTGGTAGGTACTTCAGATATGGTGGTAAACGAGAGAAAGGGTTTTTTAGTCATGTGTAACTTACATTTTAGTAGAAAAAAAGAATGTTAATGAAGAATGAAGATATGTGGTGGAAATTATAATAGTGTTGACCATCTCGAAAGAAATTGGTAAGCTAGCCTGAAAGCTATTTGAAAGTTAACAATTTGAATAGCTGGTGGCCCAGGGAAGAAGAGGAATAGTTCAAAGGTCTTGAGACAAGAAGCTTTTCTTTCTTTTTTTTTCTTTTTCTTTTTTTTTTTTTTTTTTTTTTTGTGGCTCATGGGGATTGAACTTGGCCTGGGCGCTGTCCCTGAGCTCTTCAGCTCAAGGATACCACCCTACCACTGGGCCTGGGCATTGTCCCTACTATTGAGCCAAGCCCCATTTCCTGTTTTCTAGAGGTTAATTGGAGATAAGAGTCTCTGGTCCTTTTGTGCCCAGGCTCACTTTGAACCTTGATCCTCAGATCTCAGCCTCCTGAGTAGCTAGGATGTACAGGCATGAGCCACCATGCTCGGCGAGACAGGAAACTTTTGAGGAGCTAATGTATGGGATGTGTAGAAGTGGTAAAAGAGACAATAAACAAAAATGAAATTAGGATTATAGGTTGCCTGCCAGCAGCACCTGTAATATTAACTACTTACACAATTCTTCACATTTCACTTTATTCTTCCTTTTGTCATTGCAGCCTTAGCTATAGTTCATCTTTTATTTCTCAGAAAGCTGAGATCTAAGAAGAAACTCTGTGAGACTACTCAGAAAAAGTTCTAGCTGGTGCTGAGGCTTAAGTGGTATAGTACTTAGGGATAGGCCCTAAACCCTGAGGTCTAGCCAACAACAACAACAACAACAAACAAACAAACAAAAAAGATGGAGGAAGGAAGGGAGAAGGAAAGAGATAAGAAATCGAGTCAGAGATGAGTTAAAACTTTATGGTTCATGATAATAACTCTGGATTTTAATCTTAGGAGCTTTTTTTTAAAAAAAAATATTCCTGTGAAGTGGCTGTGTGTGTGTGTGTGTGTGTGTGTTAGAGCTGGGGCTTGAATCAGGACCTGAGTACCGACCCTGAGCTGAGCTTTTGTGCTCAAAGCTAGCACTCTACCACTTAACATTTGAGCCACAGTTCCACTTCCAGCTTTTTGAGTTAAATTAGAGATAAGAGACTCTTGGATTTTTCCTGTCCAGGCTAGCTTCAGACTGTGATCCTTAGCTGTCAGCCTCTTGAGTAGCTAGGATTACAGGTGTGAGTCACTGGTACCCATCCTGAACGTTCTTTTTAAATTCATTTAAACTATTAAAAAATTACTATCATTTAATAGCAGTTACAAAGTATATGAATTCTACGGTGTGTGTGTGTGTGTGTATGAAATTGGCATAAGTCTAGGGATGTTACTGGTTGAAAGTTTGTTCTTCATACCTAAGGTAAAAAAAAAGCCATAAAAGTTTACATTTTACTAATTCAGAGACATCTAAGTTGTGATTTCTTACAGTATTTTATAGCATTTCAAAAATATGTAGCTGTGTAATTTATATATTTTATGTTTTTCACTTTATATTCCCATTTTATTAGGTTGTTAATATTTTTCATGACAAGTTGAATGGTCTCTTGTTGGTAAGCTTACCTTTGTGAACCCTGTTGTGCAGTTCAAGAACAGTTTTCTAAATATTTCTTAATTTGAACATAGTTGAATGACACAGACTTATTCATCTAGCATCAAATAGTTTTTTTATTTTACCTGTTAACCTATTTTTATTTGAAAAAATGAGCTTATTTACTAACGCATATATTTAGAAATAGACTTGAACTCTTTTAAGCCTATTTCTTTCACTTTTTAAACTGAAAAGACGACTATATATTGTAAATCACATGTTTTCTTTCCAGGATAAAATGCAGGTTGACCAAGAAGAAGGTGGTCATCAAAAATGTCATGCTGAACATACCCCAGAAGAGGAAATTGATCATACAGGGGCCAAAACAAAGGTTTGGTTTACTATTTTTGTAGCCATGAAGAGGGTGAGGCAGCTGTTTTAGAGGGATTTCTTTTGTTGGTGGTTTTGAAGGGTTTCTTTTAGTTGTTGTTTTGTATCACTCAAAATCCTCCTACTTCTATTTCCTAAATAGCTGGGATTACAACCTTGTACCTCTGCTTCTCACAATTAACATTTTGCTTCTTTTTTTCTTTATCTTTTATTTTGGCAGTATTGGGGCATTGAACTCGGGGCTTATGCTTTTTTTGCTCAGGGCTAACATTCTTGAACTACTTTGAGCTTTTTCTATTTATGTGGTACTGAGGAATTAAACCCAGGGATTCATGCATGCTAGGCAAACATTCTACCATTAAGCCACATTCCCTGCCCTACAATACTTAGTTAATGTGCTGAATGTTATAAATCTTAGTACTATGGAAAAGTATGGAAAACAAACTCCTGGCCCTATATTAACAAATTTTATTTGTACATCAGTTTGTATATGCTAGGTAATTTTATTTGTACATTAGTAAATGGACATACGGGGTTTTTTTTTTACCATTATTAATATAAAATTGTAAAGAATAAAAGCAGCCAAGTGGGTCCGGGAGTTTGGCTTGGTGGTAGAGTGCTTGTCTAGCATGCACCAAGACCCGGGTTCGATTCCTCGGTACCACATACATAGAAAAAAAGCCAAAGTGGTGCTGAGGCTTGAATGGTAGAGCTCTAGCCTTGAGAAAGTCCAAGGACAGTGCTCAGGCCCTGAGCTCAAGCCCGGGACTGGCAAAAAAAAAAAAAATCAGCCAGGTGCCAGTGCCTTATGCCTGTAATCTTAGCTACTCAGAAGGCTAAGATCTGAGACTTGTGGTTCAAGGCCAGCATGGACAAGAAAGTCTTATCTTGAATTAACTGCCAAAAAGCTGACGTGGAACTGTGGCCTCAACGTATTAGAGGGCTACCCTTGAGCCAAAGAAGCTCAGGAGCAGTGAGTGCCCAGTCCCTGGGTTCAAGCTCCAGGACTGCTAGTGCAAATAACAAATTTACAAATATTTATATCTATGTTCGTTTTCATTATTCTTGGACACATGAGGAAAGAAGTGGAGTTGTTGCAGCATATAAGATCTTTGTGGTTTAATTTTTTGTGTGTGTGGGTGGGTCATGGAGCTTGAACTAGGCCTGGGCGTTGTCCCTGAGCTCTTCAGCTCAAAGCTCCTGCCCTACCCTGGAGCCAAGCCCCACTTCCCTGAGATAAGTCTCAGGTCCTTTTTGTGCTGGGCTGGCTTGAACCTTGATCCTCAGATTTCAGCCTCCTGAGTTGCTAGGATTATAGGCATGAGCCACTGTGCCAGCTTTTTGTGGTTTAATTTGGGAAACTTCCAGAGGCTTCCTACAATTATACATGTTTACAACCCCAATTTCTCCACATCTTTACCAATACTTTTTATTTTCCTTTCTTACAAATTTTAGCCTTTATACTGTGTGAGAAGTTGTAACTTGTTATGTTTGGTTTGTTGGTTGCTTTTATTTTGACGGTACTAAGGATTAAATCCAAGGCCTTATTCTTTCTTAGTAGGTAGGTACACTTGGAGCCATACTTTTAGTTCCTTTTTTTGAGGTAAGGTCTCAATCATGTTCAACATAGCCTGAGCTGCAAGCCTCCTAAATTATGCTTTGAACTGGATTGCTGGGGAAGAGGTAGACTCTCCCACTTTAGCCCCTGTAGTTAAAACAGTAGACACACCCATTATCACCAGCCATTGACTGACATGGAATCGCCAAACATTTTTGGACAGATTAGCTTCAAACCATCTGTGATGATTTGAATCCCTCATGTATACCATGTATCCAGTGTAGACCTGAGCCCACTATACTTGGCTATCACTGTATTTTTGTTTGTTTATTTTTTTTATTTTGCCAGTCCCGGGACTTGAGTTCAGGGCCTAAGCACTGTCCTTGGGCTTTTTCAAGGCTAGAGCTCTACCACTTGAGCCACAACACAACAACTTCTGGCTTTTTTTTTTTTTTGGTTGGTCATGGGGCCTTGAACTCTGGACCTGGGTATTGTCGCTGAGCTCTTCAGCTGAAGGCTACCACCCTACCCCTTGAGCCCATAGCACCACTTCCAGTTTTCTAGTACGTAATTGGAGATGAGTCTCATGGTCTTTAGTCCTCGGGCTGGGCAGGCAATGAACGATCCTCAGATCTCAGCTTCCTGAGTAGCTAGGATTATAGGCATGAGCCACCATGCCCAGCTCACTTTTTTTCTATGTATGTGATACTGAGGAATGGAATGGAACCTTGGTCTAGGTGCATGCTAATCCAGCTTTCTACCACTAGGCCGAACTCCCAACCCCAATTCATTATTTTTAGTAGAAAGGATTTAATCATATACAGAATATAAAATAGCAATACTAAAGTCAATTTTTAACATAAAATACAGAAAACTGGTACTGCACCTTTAAAAATTATACTGATATATTTTACTTCTAAAATCATTCTTAAACTAGTTTTAGGAATTTAATACTTATTTTAACTTTATTTTGTAGTCAACTTCCTCAGACAAGCAAGACCGAATAAATCAAACCATTAAAAAAGGAAAAGTGAAGAATATTGATCTACCGATCCAGAGTAGCCTGTACAGACAGCTGGCCCAAGATCTTCTCAATAGCTATATTGAAAATGAGGTATCAAAAAATCAGAGTTGATACTGAAAAGTGGTAATGCATGTTTTTTTAAGTCATTGATTAATCTAAAATATGAGAACCTATTACTTCAAAATTAGTAAGCAGATCCTCAGACAACTTTACTGTTTTACAAAATACTAAGCTATAATAATGCCAGTAGCTTTCATGTTAGTTATATGAAAAACATAGATTGGGGGATGGGAGTTTGGCCTAATGATAGAGTGCTTGCCTAGCAAAAATGAAGACCCAGGTTCGATTCCTCAGTACCACATACATAGAAAAGCCGGAAGTGGTGCTGTGGCTCAAGTTGTAGAGCACTAGCCTTGAGGAAAGGTCAAGGACAGGGCTCAGGCCTTGAGTTCAAGGCCCAGGACTGGCAAAGAAAAAATTAGTAACAGCCAGTACAAGTCACAACAGCTCCCTTTTTATTTTTATTTTTTGTCAGTCCTGAGGCTTGAACTCAGGGCCTGGGTGTTCTCCATGAGGCATTCTCAAACACTCTACCACTTTGAGCCACTTCTCCATTTCTGGTTTTCTGGTGGTTAATTTAATCAGAGATCAGCCCTCGCTGTTGCTGCCTGGAGCTGGCTTTAAACTGTGATCCTCAGATCTTAGCTTATTTAGTAGCTAGGATTATAAGCATGAGACATCAGCGCCCAGCTAGCAGCTTCTGTTTAAAATGTTTGTTACAGATTACGGCTCTGTTCAAGTGTTTTGACTTACATTCGATTTTTTTTTAAATCAATTGTCCTTTTATATTTTCTTGAATTTGGGTCTATGTACATGTTCATTTTACTGTTCCAGGAGTAATTTATATTTCTTTCAAATATATTAAATTGTTTCTAATTTCCACTGTCCCTGAGTTCTTTTGCTCAAGGCTAGTGTTCTATCACTTTGAGCCAGAGCTGTACTTCTGTGTGCCCTCCTCCCCTCAGTCCCATTTTTTTTTTTGAGTGCTTAATTGAAGACTTTTTTGGGGGTGGGGGGTTGAACTCTGGGCCTGGTTGCTGTCCCTCAGTTCTTCAGCTCCAGGGTACCACCCTATCCCTAGAGCCACAGCCCCACTTCCTGTTTTCTAGAGGTTAATTGGAGATGAGTCTCAAGTTCTTTAGTGCCTGGGCTGGCTTTGAACCGAGATCCCCAGATCTCAGCCTCCTGAGTAGCTAGGATTACAGGCCTGAGACACCACGCCTGGTTTATATAAGACTTTCATGGAGACTTTTCTCCCCTGTCTAGCTTCAAACCACAATCCTCAGAGCTCAGCCTCCTCAGTAGCTGAAAGTCAAAGTTTTGTTCAAGTATTACAATCTTTGCTTTTCGTCCTTTTTGATAACATCTTGAAACACTTTGATACATTATTTAGTGTTACAAATCTATGAGGTGTAGCTACTATTACAGGTTTATATATTTATTATTATCATTATTATTATTATTTTGCCAGTCCTGGGGTTTGAACTCAGGGCCTCAGCAGTGTCCTTGGCTTTTCCTTAAGGTTAGCACTCTACCACTTGTGCCATAGCATCATTTCTGACTTCTTTTATATATGTGGTACCAAGAAATCAAACCCGGGTCTTTGTGCATGCTAGGCAAGCACTCTACCACTATACCAAATTCCTGTTTCCCCCGGATTATATTTTAAAGATGAAAAAATTGATGATAAATTTCTAAATCCAAAGTTGGAAAGTAACTTTGGGTTTGGATCCAGGAGATCAGTCTCCTAAGTTCAGCATTACAGCCACTTTACTATATTCTATACCAAGGATAACATTTATTCAGCAGTAGTTATATTCTATAAGTGTGGTCAACATTTCACATCAACAATATGTAATGAATGACAAAAATCTTAACAGCTTTCAAGGTAAATTATATTTACTGTTATAGGATAAGAAAGCTGAGTTTCAGTAACTTCCCTGCTATCAAGCTAGTAAATGAGTAAAATCTAAGGTTCAAACCTAGATTTGTGTACAATGACATGCTGTTTTATTTTGACATTATTGAGATTTAATTTTTTTATTATACAAGTCATTCACTTAACCAATACAACTTAATGATCTGTGGTAAAGATTTCATTGATATTTTAATTATGTAATTAATTACATTGTTTGTTATGGTTAAAATATAATATAAAACTTGCTGTTTTGGCTGTGAATCCCACTACTTAGGAGGCTGAGATCTGAGATCACAGTCTGAAGCTAGCCTGGGAAAAATCTGAGTCTCTATCTCCAGTTAACCTCCAAAAAGATAGAAGGGGAGATGTGGCTCCAGTGGTAGAGCACTAACCTTGAGCAAAACAGCTTAGAAACAGCGCCCAGGCCCCCCAAGTTCAAGTCTCAGAACTAGAAAACAAAACAAAAACCCATTAGTAGATAAATAGTTAATGGCTTTATGTCAGTGTTGTAAAGCTATCATCATTTCTGAATGTTTCTCATTGTCCCAGATAGAAACACTAAATCATTAAAATTTCCCATTCCCACCTTCTTCTGGTACCCATGAACTTTAATCTATACTGTGTTCCTATAAATTTGCCTAGTCTAGATAACTCATAAGTCCATTATAATACTCATTCTTTTGTGTCTAACTTATTTTACCTACTTCAGGATTCACCCATGTTGTGGTTGTAGTACATATCAAAATTTCATTCCTTTAAGAATTGAGTAAATATTACATTGTCTATGTATCCATTTTATAATGAGCATTTCAATTATCTATACTTTGGTTTTTTTTTTTTTTTGTCAGTCAGGGCCTGGGCTCTGTCCCTGAGCCTTTCTGTGCTCAAGGCTAACGCTCAACCATTTAAGCCACAGCATCAGTTTTTTGAGTTATTTATTGGAGATGAGTCTCACAAGTTTCCTGCCCTGGCTGATTTTGAACTGAGTAGCTAGGATTATAAGCGTAAGACACCAGAGCCAGGCATATCTATACTTTTTGGATGATATTACAGCTAACATTAGCACATGTGTCTGTTGAATCAATATATATTTAGTTTCTTTGGGTGTATACTAAGAGTAGAATTGATAATTTGGGATAAAATTACAATTGTGTTAGTGTGTATTGGTAGGCATCTTGTGTTCTAGGCAAGTGGCTGCTATATATCTTCTAATTCTGTTTAGCTTTTAGAGGACCTCAAACCCTTTTTTTTTTTTGTGAGTCAGGGGGCTTGAACTGGCCTGGGCACTGTCCCTGAGCTCTTCAGCTCAAGGCTACTGCCCTACCTCTGGGCATGGGCGTTGTCTCTTCAGCTCCAGGCTACCACCCTACCCTTGAGCCAAGCCCCACTTCCCTGTTTTCTAGAGGTGAATTAGAGATAGGAGTCTCAGGTCCTTTTGTGCTAGCTGGCTTTGAACCTCAATCCTCAGATCTCAGCCTCCTGAGTATCTAGGATAACAGGCGTGAACCACCACACCTGGCCTCTAAACCATTTCTGTGATGGCTGCAGCATTTTATATTCTCTCAGAAACATATAAAGATTTTGTATCATGAAAATTTGTTTTCTATTTTTAAAAAAATGTGCTACTTGTAGTAAGTGAGAAGTTGACATTTCATTATGGTTTTGGTTTACATTTGATTTATGTTTCTATAAACCATATTCTTATGACAGTCTGAAACTTTTTTAATAGGGGAAGATGATAATGCAAGACAAATTAGAGAAGGAAAGAAATGATGCTAAAAATGCTGTTGAAGAATATGTATATGATTTCAGAGACAGATTGGGCACTGTTTATGAAAAATTCATTACCTCAGAAGTAAGTTTGAATTTCTAAACTTTTATGAAAATTATTTAACTGTTTTTTTTAATTATAGTGTGAATTATATCAAGAGGCATATGAAATTTATTGCTGTCAATGTCATTCATTTTGTATAGGGATGGTCTTAAGGCTTTTTGCTTTCTGTTGCCATTACTGGGATTTGAATGCAGGGTTTGAGCGTTATCTCAGAGCTCTTTTTCTCAAAGCTATTGCTCTACCACTTGAGCCACAGTTTCTACCTTGGCTTTCTGTGGATTATTAGAAATAAGAGTCTCATGGACTTTGTTAAACCATGATCCTCAGATCTCAGACTTCTTGAGTAGCTAGGATTATAGGCATGAGCCATCAGCACCCAGCCTTTACTTATTTTTCTATATGGTTAAAACAAAACAAAACAAAAAACATGTTTATGAGTTCAGTCAGAAAAAAATTAGACAGGTGTTAGTGGCTCATGCTTGCAACCCTAGTAACTCAGGAGGCTATGACAACAAGGACTGAAGTTGCAAAACCAGTCAAGCCAAGAAGGACCTTGAAATTCTTATTTCTAAAAAACTATCAAAACAAAAACATATGTCCAGAAGTGGAGCTGTGGCTCAACTGGTAGAACATTAGCCTTGAGCAAAAAAAAAAGCCATGAGTTAGGGCACGGAGCGTGGCCTAGTGTTAGCATGCACAAAGCCCTGGGTTCAATTCCTCAGAACCACATACACAGAAAAAGCCGGAAGTGGCACTGTGGCTCAAGTGGCAGAATGCTGGTCGTGAGCAAAAAATATCCAAGGACAATGCCCAGGCCCTGAGTTCAAGCCCCAGGACTGGCAAAAAAAAAAAAAAAAAAAAAGCCATGAGGTCAAACACTAGGACTGGCACTCAAAGAAAAGGTCTAAAGTTTAACATAAAGAAGCCTCTTTCTTTAATGTCTAATTCCTAAAGAAGGCATTTGTTATTGGTGTCTCTTAAACATTATAACTAGGACATGAGTAAACTGTCTGCAGTGTTAGAAGGCACAGAAAATTGGCTTTATGAAGAAGGAGAGGACCAGCCTAAACAAATTTATGTGGACAAGCTCCAAGAACTAAAGGTAAATTTTTTAAGCTCCATATGAGTATTGAATGAGACATTTTTAGTTTCCTAAAACTTATAATGTGAAAGCACAATTTATTGTTTTAATAAATTTTTGTTTAATTGTCAGGAAAGAGCTGTATATATTTATAATACACTATGATCTATGTATACATTGTATATAATAAGAATCAACCACAATTTTCACATATGCATTATGTCATAATAAAACCTGCCATTTTTTTTTTGGTGAGAACACTTAAAATCTCTCAGCAATTTTCAAATATGTTATTACTATCTGTAGTCACCAAAGTAAATAATACATCTCTTAAACTGCACTATCTCTGAGCTTTTGTTCTCAAGGCTAGCATGCTCCTGCTTGAGCCACAATGCTTTTTGGTGGTCAATTGGAGATAAGAGTCTCACAAACTTCTGCCCAGGATGGCTTTGAAGTGTGATCTTGAATAGTGAAGATTAACAGGTGTGAGCCTCCAGCACCCAGCTCAATTTGTGTTTTTGTGGCTGGCTTATTTCCCTTAGTATTCTGTACCTTATCCAAGTTGTCCAAATAACATGATTTCCTTTTTTTTAGGCTGAACCAAAATTCTGTTGTATGTACATAGTGTATTTTCTTCTTATATTCATAAGGAGATCCCTTCTCTTTGCTATTATGACTAATGCTGTGATGAATACAGAAGTGCAGATATTGTTTCAATATACCTATTTCTTGTATTATGGATTGCTTGGATAAGTACTTTTAGTAAAGATGTAAAAAAAATTACTAAGAGATAGGTAGGATGAAATGTCCTAATTTCATGAGCCAGTGGCTCATGCTTATAATCCAGCTACTTAGGGGAGGCATAGTAGTGAGAGTGCTAGTTTGAGCAAAAAAGCTGACATAGTTTACAGGGTGCTTGAGTTTCAAACCCTGGTTCTGGCATGTATGTGTGCACATGTGCACACAAATACATCCTGCTTTGCAAGAAAGAGAAAACATTTTAATCTAGCTATCTTCTCTTTTTGTTCATTATCTTGTAAACACTAAATAAAAGTTTCATTTAAAAGTCACAACTGCTAGCTAGGTGCCAGTAGCTCATGCCTGTAATCCTAGCTACTCAGGAAGCTGAAGCTGAGGATCACCATTCAAAGCCAGCCCGGACACAAAAGTTTGTGAGATTCTTATCTCCACTTAACCACCAGAAAACCAGAAGTGGCACTATGGCTCAAAGTGTAAAGCCCTAGCCTTTTGTGGAAGAGCTCAGGGACAGCGTCCAGGCTCAGAGTTCAAGCCCCAGACTGCCCCCCCCACACACAAAGAAACCCTTAAAAAATAAAATGTCCTTAAAAAAAATGTCCTTATGTTTGTAGAAATATGGCCAGCCTATTCAAATGAAGTACATGGAACACGAAGAAAGACCAAAAGCTTTAAATGAGTTGGGAAAAAAGATTCAACTTGTCATGAAAGTGATAGAAGGATACAGAAACAAGGTACCAGGCTGAAAGACTTTCCTTTTTAAGTACACATTGATTTTCTGGTAATCTCTTCAGTTTCATGGTCTACTTACAAGTCTATTTATAATCCTAAGTGAAGTCACTTAGATTTAAGCAAAAATTAATTAGGTTTGTTTTTAATAGGATGAAAGATATGATCATTTGGATCCTGGTGAAATGGAAAAAGTTGAAAAATATATCAGTGATGCCATGAGTTGGCTGAATAGTAAAATGAATGCACAGAACAAACTGAGTCTCACTCAAGATCCGGTGGTGAAAGTATCAGAAATAGTTGCAAAGTCAAAGGTAAAAAATTCCTTTTTTAATGGGAGTCAGATTTCTCAAATAATCAACTTACAGAAGAGCTTTCAGAAAGGCAGAATTTTAACGCCATATCTTGTACTTTGTTATTTTTTTTAATGATTCTAGGTGTGGGATAATCTTGTGTGTGTGTGTGTGTGTGTGTGTGTGTGTGTGTGTGTGTGTGAGTGAGAGAGAGAGAGAGAGAGAGAGAGAGAGAGAGAGAGAGAGAGAGAGAGAGAATCAGTCATGGGGCTTGAACTCAGTGCCTGAGCTCTGTCTCTGAGCTTTTTTGATGAAGGAAAGCCCTCTACTACTTTGAGCCACCGCTCCACTTGCCATCAGTGCCTGTTTTTTTTTTGTTGTTGTTTTGGTTTGGTTTGTTCTTAATCTGTGACACCAGACCTGCTTTTACTTTTAAAAGGAGGAATACAAGATGAAATAAAGCAATTTTATGACTTCTGCCTTAGATATTCCAAAAGTATAGGGCTTACTTTACCCTAGTATGAAATGTAATGCTCTTATTTCTTAAAATTTTACCTAATTTGAAATGAACTTTCCAATTTAGGAAACACTACTAATGGAAAAGTCAAACGTTATCATAGAAGCCAATTGTCAGTAGCTTATACCTACAATCCTAACTGCACAGGAAGCTCAGGTCCAAAGGATCATTGTTCAAAACCATCCTAGGCAGAAGAGCTAATACCTGTCTACAAAGCTAACCAGCAAAAAGCATAGCTGGAGGCATGACTCAAGTGGGAAAACTCTAGCTAAGTAGGCAAGCTGAGTGAGCAGCAAAGCTCTGAGTATAAACCCAGATACCCAGATATGCAAAAAAAAAAAGTTTGTTATAGGAGTTGGGAAGGGGGCTTAGTGGTAGAGTGCTTGCTTGGCATGCATGAAGCCCAGCATTTGATTCCTCAGTACCACACAAGAGAAAAAGCCAGAAATGTGCTGTGGCTCAAGTGGTAGGGTGTTAGCCTTGAGCACAGAGGCAGAGAGACAGCACCCTGCCCTTGAATTCAAGTCCCAGGAAGGAAGGAAGAAAGGAAGGAAGGAAGGAAGGAAGGAAAGAAAAGAAAAGAAAGACCATGAAAAGCTGGGCGAGGTAACTCACTCCTGTAATCATAACTACTCAAGAGGCTGATATCTGAGGATAGCGGTTCAAAGCCAGCCCAGGTACTAAAGAATGTGAGACTCTTTAATCACTAGAATAGAAAAGGTTAAGTGGGGCTGTGGCTCAAGCGATAGGGCAGTAGTCTTGAGCTGAAAAGCTCAGGGACAGCGCCAAGCCCAGTGTTCAAGCCCCCATGACTAATGATATGGTTCAAAGCCAAGTCAGGCAGGAAAGTGCATGAAACTTCTCCCTTGAGAAGTTTGGTTACAATTTATTATAACTGTCTTGGAACATATATATATATATATGTATATGTATATATATATATATATCAAAGTTTAAAATGAGCCAGGCCTTATGGTTTACATCTATAATCCTAGCTGTTCAGAAGGCTGAGATCTGAGGGTTGTGGTTCAAAGCCAGCTTGGTCATGAAAGTCCATGAGACTCTTATTTCCAATTAACCACCAGAAAAACTGGAAGTGGCCCTGTGTGTTCAAAGTAGTAGAGCCTTCAAGCTGAAGTGCTCAGGGATAGCACCCAGGCCTAGAATTTAAGCCCTACAACCAACAATAAACAAACAAACAAACAAATAAATAAAGGTAAGAAGTAGGAAATAACCAATACTTTATTCAAAATTAGTACGTTGCATTTGCTTTCTTGCCTTCTTTTTCCTTTAGCAGAAAAATAAATTATGTAACATTTAAATTTACTTTTTATTCATTACCTTTCCTCCAGCTATTTTACAAAAAGCAAAGTAGTACTATGCATTTTTTTTTTTTGCTAGTCCTGGGCTTACTGTCCTTGGACTTTTTCAAGGCTAGAGCTTTGAGAAATGATGTTTACATCATTAATCTAACAATTAAGTGTAAACTTGAGCATTTGCGGCTTTTTTCTATGTAGATGGTACCAAGGAATTGAACCTAGGTATTCGTGCATGGTAGGCAAGCATTCTACCTCTAGGCCATACTCCTGGTCCCGTTACTATGCATATTTACATACAATTCTATTCATTAAGATAAAACTACGATTTATTAAAATAATTTTAGTTTTAAGAAGTTTTACACAAAAAGTAGCTCTTAGACTTCTTATAGTTTCTAATTGCTACAACCATGAGTTGTGGCAACCAGAAGGTAAATTCTTCATGAAGCATTTGAAGAAATGGTTATATAAATTCAGCCTACCCCACTATTTTCAGAACAGTTTCGGAAATGTGGGACTACAGAAACTTAATGAAGAGTTTTGAAAGTTAATGGGCAGGTTCTGTAATATTTTAAATGTATCTCTTTAGGAACTGGATAATTTCTGTAATCCCATCATTTACAAGCCTAAACCAAAAGTGGAAGCTGCTGAAGACAAAACGAAAGCTAATAGTGAACACAATGGACCACTGGATGGACAGAGTGGAACTGAAACCAAACCAGAGACAACAAAAGACAGCTCACAGTACACTAAACCTGGAGAGATGGAAGTGGACTAAGTTTTAATTTTACCTTCCACAGTTGAAACAGTGCAGATAACCAAGGGTCTATCCATCTTTTACATCTGGTACACATAACAGATGTTCAGTTGTTCCTAACTACTTTTTGTCATTTGTTTTTTGGAGTAGTTTTGAAAAGTGTTCTATATGGAGTGCACTTCTATTCGTTTCCATTGCTGCTTATGTGAGCTTTAGCTGAATACAGATTTAAAAGTCAGTTTAAGCATTCCTGTCATCAAAAATGGAGGACCGGTATGTAATGAATGATAGTCTCCTTTATTTAATGCTTCTATTAGATAAAGCTCAGTTCCTTTATTCAGGAAAGGTTGCTGTATTACATTACTATTACAGAAGCATAGGCTTAATTGCATTGTTCCTTTAAAAAAAAAATACTGAAATTGTGGCGTAAAGCCACCGAGGCACTGATGTTTTTTCTAGCTATTTTATTGTTCCAATTTAAATACTAAAACAAGACGTTCCTCGATAAATTAGTCCATCTCATTTATGTATCCTGAAAATTGAAATCTTGTTGTAATCACATAAATGAACTAAATCACAGGTGGAAAGTGCACAATTTTATGTAAAGGTGACACCAGCATTTTGCTTTTATTAGTAATGTGGATTGATGTTTTCTCAGAGTAACTGTCTTTTTCACTTGAAACTTTTGTTTTTCTTGTCCTGAAGACCAGCTGCTGCTAAACTGTTAGCCTAATCTTAATGTTATAGGGAAATGCTGTTGACCTACTTGGATATGCATCTGTGATGTTGATAACCTTGTTTCCATTTTAATAGTTGTCTGTTTTCTTAATTGATTTTGTTAGTAATATTTTAACGTGGAGTAGGCAGAAATGGCAAAAAATGCACTGCATTATATAGATTTATCATTGATTTAATGTTATAATATAAAACACTATAAAATAAGCTGTAATACTTGAAAAGGAGCATTTACACCATGGTCTTAGGAAATAATGCTTGTAATAAAGTTATCTGTGTTACTTATCAGTAAGCAAAATATATAATGTTATGTAGTGTAATATGATATGATGTGATTAAATTATAGTTCCTGCTGTTAAATTACCTTTTGAAACCTTGGCTCCGGTTTTAGTGCTTCTTAAATAATTAAATGGGAAATCAGACAGTAAACTTTAGAAGGATCTAATCTGCTCAGAAATTTGAAAAGGTGTATGGAAAAAAAGTAACACTGCAACTTACAAAGTGAAGAAGCATAGTCAAATGGATAGGCCATTATGTTCTCAATGCAGATTTGACTAGAGTGACTTAGGTTAACATTGGAAAGGCTAATGTTTTCCCCCAAAGCTAAATTAATGTTTGTTTTTTAACCAAAATTTAATGAATGTTATCTAAAGTGTGGAGTTACATCTTCAGCGATCGTCATTTCTTGCATCCAGTTCTCTAATAGAGATTTTGTTCCCACAAGGTCTTATAGTCTTCACTGAAAGTAAAATATGAAGCAGTGAAGTTTCCAGGATTTTTATTCAACCTTTTTTGGGGAAAATTCTTTCTTTTGCATTTAAAAAATCTTGAGACATCACATATCTCTTAATATCTGAAATGAAATAAGTATATCAAATATACTGTGTATACATATATGTAAGTATTTACATATATTTGTTTCAGAAAATGCATGGTTGTAAAGCAATATCTAATAGTCCAAAGAGAGATTTTTATAGCTTTTTCTTGGTCAGAACTTATACATACTTGGTTGATAGCTGTGCCTCAGAAACTTTCTTGGGAAAAAAAATGCTGAGTACATTCTACATCTGACCTGTCTAGTATATCCTGACATTTTCCCTTCTCTTGTCACTTTGAGGAGCTTTGTTAAGTTAAATACATCTGAAGATAATGTTTACACTTATTTGGTAGGAGGAATGCATGTATTATTTCCAGAAACCATCTAACCTTACCATGTAGTCATTAATTGAGGCATTTTTTAAACATGTTCCCTTAATATGGTTTGGAATACACAGTAGATTTAGTTTGGTTTAGTTACAGACTGAATTGAAATGTGCAACACGACCTGAAAAGTTCCTAAATAAAAAGCTTATCACTTTAGAAATTATTTTGAAAAGATGTAAAAGAATGTTACTATATAGTAGTCATTAATTGAGGCTTTTTTTTTTTTTTTTTTTGGCCAGTCCTGGGCTTGAGCTCAGGGCCTGAGCAATGTCCTTGGACTTTCTCAAAGGCTAGAGCTTTACCACTTGAGCCTCAGCACCACTTCCGGCTTTTTTCTATGTATGTGGTACCAAGGAATCGAACCCGGGTCTTCATGCATGCTAGGCAAGCACTTTAACCACTAGGCCAAACTCCTGGCCCATAATTGAGGCATTTTTTAAACATGTTACCTTAATATGGTTTGGAATAGACAGTAGGTTTAGTTTGGTTTAGTTACAGACTGAATTGAAATGTGCAACACTACCTGAAAAGTTCCTAAATAAAAAGCTTATTACTTTAGAAATTATTTTGAAAAGATGTAAAAGAATGTCACTATATAGTAAGCAAAGGACATAGGAATTAACAGAAATATGAATCTGTACAAATGCTTTCAGGTGGATTCAGAAACAATCCCTTGACAGCCAGGTGAACTGCAATCAGGAACACAGGTTTTTGCAGGAACATGTGCTGCTGTAATCTCAGTATTTAGGAGATTATAGCATTCAGGAGGCTAAGGCAGGAGGCTTATGAATTCAAGGCCAGCCTGGGCTACATAGTAGCCCTCCCTCCATGAAAAATAATTTGTGATGCTTTAATTTGCAGAATTCTTAAGTTTCAAAAAACTAAAACCACATACTAAGGAACTTTGCTATTAGGGTAAAAATAATTCAGGGTTTAGAATAACATTGAAGTATTTGCTACTGAGAACAAATGTTAAGAGCTGGGTGCCAGTTATTCATTCTAGCTACTGAGGCTGAAATCTAGGATCATGGTTCAAAGCTAGCCCAGACCAGACAATGTGTGAGATATCTCTAATTAGCCAGAAAAAAGTGGAAGTGGAGGTATGGCTAAAGTGGCAGAGTGCTAGCCTTGAGGTAAGAAGAAAAAAAAAAGATTTAAAACAAAACAAAAAAACACCTCTAAGTTAGGGAAAGAAAAGATATACAGCTTTGTTAGTCCATTTTTTGTGTGTGAGGGTCAGTTTCCTAGACAGGAGTCATTTGTGGAGTTCAATAATCAACATAAAGACAATATAAACTCATTTTTTAAATTAAAATAGGCACAATTATAACTTGAGAAACTACATGTAAAGATAAAGACATAGGACGTAAGTCATATTAGCTCCCTTGACCTAAAATAGAAGTATCCTTCCATTTTCATAAATTTGTAAGTCTGTGTCTAAATATTTCCAGTAGGATTTTCTGTTTGATTTAAAATGATTGTTAGAGCAGAAAAATTTAAGCCTATTAGACCACATTTACATTACAAAGGGCTTTGGGAAACAGATGGGATAGGGAATGCTTTCTTATCCACCCCCACTCTCCCAACATATTTAAAACTAAGAAGGCATTGGGAATTTCAGGATTTGCCTGTGTGTGTGTGTGTGTGTGTGAGAGAGAGAGAGAGAGAGAGAGAGAGAGAGAGAGAGAGAGAGAGAGAGAGAGAGAGAGAGAGAGAGAGAGAAGGGGGGAGGGAGAGAGAGAGAGAGAGAGAGACTTGGTGCTTCAACTTAGAACTTTTGGAATCTGATTTACTACCTAATGTCAAAGGATATATTTCTTATGGCAATGTATTGGATATATCTGTCCTATAAGGGGATCAGTGGAATTCAAACATGTTTTAGTTTACTTGCATTGTAGCATATAAACTATGCTCATCCAGTTCTATACTCATTTATTTAAAATTCTGGGTTTGTTAAAATTTATTAAGCTTTTATAATTTAGATTACCCTTTGGCTCCTTTCTTTCACAGCATTAAAAGTAGCTTTACTGGCATAGTATTACTCTTTGATAGTTCATTTAGTACCATTGTTTCTTTTTTAATACTAAATCTCACTGTTAATTTGTTTTGATCTCTCTTTCTCTCTTGTCCTGGGCACTGTCTTTGAGCTTTCTCAAGGCTAGAGCTCTACCATTTGAGCCACAGCACCATATCTGTTTTTTTCCATGTATGTGGTACTGAGGAATTGAACCCAGGGCTTCATGCATGTGAGTCTACCATTAGGCTACACTCCTAGGCCCTTGTTTTGATTCAAGTCATGTCATACATTTCTATATGTAATGTATAAAATTTGAATAGGGTATATATGCTTGTCTAGCATGCATGAAGACCTGGGTTTGATTCCTTGGTACCATATAAAAAAGGCTCAAGTGGTGGAGCCCTAGCCTTGAGGAAGACCAAAGGATAGTGCGTAGGCCCTGAGTTCAAGCTCGAGGACTGGGAGGTGGGGGGGCAGTTTTGTGAATGTTTCCTGTGAAATAACCGATATTCCTCCTTTTAGATCCAATAACAGTGTGACCAAATGACAAGGATCAGGGAACTCCAAGAAGGCCAGGTATTATCCTCAGGAGGCTAAGATATGAAAGTCACAGTTTGAAGCTAGCCGGGGCAGGAAAGTCTGTGAGACTCAATTTCAGCTAACCACCCAAAAAGCTAGAAGTGGAGCTTGGCTTCAGGGACCATCCCCCAACCCCACACTCATACACAAAAAAATTCAAAGGATTAGATACTTTTTTAGTACTAACATTTATTATAAATACTTTTTTAAATTTTCCTGTTTCTGAGAAAAACTATAAATATAGACATAAAAAATAATTAGAAATGAAAACCTAGGTAAAGGAAACTTGTTAAAGTGCTTGTTTTACCTGAAATCAACTTTTTGTTTTAGTTTCTTGGAAGGAGGCTCATTATAAAAACATTACCTGTTGTGCCGAGTGCTGGTGGTTCACATCTTGTAAGTTACTTCAGGAAACTAACCCTGGCAGAAAAATCTGTGTTGACTCTTTAGTTCCAATTAATCAGCAAAAAATTAGAAGTGGTCCCTAAGACCCTTATCTCCCACCAGGCAAGCCTGGTAGTAACCCTAGCTATTCAGGAAGCTGAGATCTGACCATCCTGGTTGAAGGCCAGCCCAGGCTCTTCATTTCCAGTTAACTATTCAGAAAATTCTCTTAAGTGGAGTTATGGCTCAAGAGGCCTTGAACCAAAAAAGAAAAGAAAACAAAAAAGTCCAAGGCCAGTACCCAGGCCCAGAGTTCAAACCCTAGGATTAGTGCACACACATGAATGCACACAAACACACACACACACACACACACACACACAACTTACCTACAAGTAATCAGTAAAAAAAAAAACAAAAACGGAGGTGAGGCTCAAGTAGTAAGATTTTTAAAAAAACTAAGAAAAAAAAAACTACGCTGAGTTGAAGCCTAAGTACACACACACACACACACACACACACACACACACAGACCCACAATACATTTTTGGTAGGAAGAAGGTAGCAACTTATTTAATACTAATAGTGTGGAAACTTGTTTTTTTTTTTCTTTCCCCAATTGTGATTATAATTTATATAGTGGTGGCTGTAACTATAGACATACTGTAAAATAACTTTTGCTAGTTTAGTTCATATTCATTGGTCCTTATTTCATTTTAAAGAGAACACTACAACATTTTTTTTTTTTTTTTTTTTGCCGGTCCTGGGCTTGAGCTCAAGGCCTGAGCACTGTCCTTGGACTTTCTCAAGGCTAGAGCTCTACCTCTTGAGCCTCAGCACCACTTCCGGCTTTTTTCTATATGTGGTACTGAGGAATCGAACCCGGGTCTTCATGCATGCTAGGCAAGCACTTTAACCACTAGGCCAAACTCCCGGCCCCACACTACAACATTTGATTTGTTTTCAAGGCAATGCAGAAAACTAATCAGATATGTAAGTCTTTAAAACTAAAATGAATACACAACAGTTTGTGATGCTAACGTTGGCAGTATTCTAATTGCAGTTTTGTCACAGAATTTGGTTTACAAACAAGGCCATCTTTTTTTGCACATTCCAGTATCAAAATACATGTAACATTTCTTACCAGGTGCCCATGGCCTATGCCTGTTATCCCAGCAAATAAGAAGGCTGAAATCTGAGGTTCAAAGGCAGCCCTGGCAAGAAAGTGTCTGAGACTCTTACCTTTAATTAAATGGAAGTGGAGCTGTTAGTCAAATGGCAAAGCCCTAGACTTAAGCACAAATGATTAGGGACAGTGCCTTAGGCCCACGCTCCAACCCCAGAACTTGTACACACAAAAAATTTTAAATATTTAAATTATATCTTTATACTACAGAACCCATAGAAGTTGATAAATGAGATTCACACATAGGTGGCAGTGCATATTATCAACTAGATAAATAGAACACATCTACTAATGTGTACCTAATGTTTAATTTTCACTGAAATTTTCATTCACCACACTGACAGGATGAGAGTCTGTGGACAGGTTCTCAAGATCTTTCATAGAAGACTGTTAGTGAGTTTCTAAATAAATTGGCAAAAATTTCTCACATTTACATAAAAGTGAATTGAAAATGAAACACATTTCCTAATGTTGGAACTGTTAGTGAAAAACTTAGGAATAAGTGAAGGTTTTTAGAAATTCTCACAGGAAAGCTTCTTTCCTGACTGACAAATGTGGGTCATTTTTTTTTCCTTTTGTCTATTGTGGGGCTTGAACTCAGAGCCTGAGTGGTGTCCCTGAGCTTTTTTTTGTGGTTCAAATACAAATGTACCTGGGATAAGAATGTGCTTGAAATTCATTTAGAACTTAATCTCCCAAAGGTTAGACACCAAAGTCTAGATTGCTGAGTAATGATTCATTTGTATTCAGTTATGAGTTTGAAGGAAGTTAGGAGTTTTAGGATAAAATTCTGCCTCTTAGTACTTTATCATATCCTCATAACTGTCTTGTTTCCAAAAGGTAAGTTCAGGGCCCGGAGTTTGGCCCAGTGGTAAGAGTGTATGCACGAAGACCCAGGTTGGATACCTTGGTCCCACATACATAGAAAAAGCCGAAAGTGGTGCTGTGGTTCAAGTGGCACTAGCCTTGAGAAATCCTAAGGACAGTGCTCAGGCCTTGAGCTCAAGACCCAGGACTGGAAAAAAAGAAAAAAAAAGAAAAAAAAAGAAAAAGTAAGTAGCTGGGTGCAGTGGCTCATGCCTGTAATCCTAGCTACTCGGGGGCTGAAATCTGAGATCTGGAAGCCATCCCAGACAAAAGAGTCCGTGAGACTTGTATTTCCAATTAATCAGAAGAAAACCGGAAGTGGTACTGTGGCTCCAGGGGTAGGATGGTAGCTTTGAGCAGAGCTCAGGCTCCAGGGGTAGGATGGTAGCTTTGAGCAGAGCTCAGGGACAGTGCCCAGGCCCAGAGTTTAAGTCCCACGACCAGAAAAAATAAAACGTAAGTTCAGATGGAAGTGAGTTGTGTCCAGCACACTGCCTTTTCCCACAATATTTGGCTGCCTACTTTATAGTTATAAAATAAGCACAATATAAACCTGAATTTGTGTAACTGAGAATAAAAAGAAAAGCAAGGAAATCATATAACAGGGACTGGGAGTTTGGGTTCAATTCCTTGGTACCACATATATAGAAAGGTCGGAAATGGTGCTATGGCTCAAGTGGCAGAATGCTAGTCTTGAGGAACGATCAAGAACAGTGTTTAGGACCTGAGTTCAAGCCTCAGGACTGGCCAAAAAAAAAAAATACACATCTAAATGTCAGATATTAGAAAAAGTACATAAACGCACCAGTTTTAAAGACTATATGTGCTTTACAACAAGGCTTCATGAGGTGGCTCAAGCCTGTAATCCTATTCACGAGGCTGAGATCTGAGGATCAAGGTTCAAAGCCAGGACAGGCACAAAAGGACCTGAGACTCTTACCTCCAATTAACCTCTAGAAAATGGAAAGTAGTGCTGTGGCTCAAAGGTAGGGTGGTAGCCTTGAGCTGAAGAGCTCAGGGCCGGCGCCCAGGCCGCGTTCAAGCCCCATGACCAAAACAAGCCAGCTTCATCAGAAAGGGATATGAGAAACAGACTTTTCTAAACTTCCTCGTGAATAAAGGTGCAACAAACTAATGCGGTTTCAAGTTTCTGAATGATAGACTATCAAGTATCTCAAGTACGCAAGCAACGGTTTTAATGTTAGAAAATCTACCTAATTCTCAATATTAACAGATGATTAAGAGAACATTTATTGTCCTACTAGATTCTAGAACACATAACTAAGGCAATTTTAGCTGGGCACCGGTGGCTCATGCTTGTACTTAAGTAACAGGAGGTTAAGATGTGAGGATCCCAGGCGGCTGAGATCTGGAGAGGGCGGAGTGAAGCCAGCCGGGGAGGGAGCTCCGTGACACTCTCCCCAAACACTCGACAAGAACTGGCAGGGCTGCTGTGGCCTACGCGGCAGAGCGCTCGCCTTGAGCAAGAGGCGGCCCAGGGGCAGCGCTCAGGACCGGACTTCACCAAGGACAAAGAAAAACACAGGAAAAACCCCCGTGTGGGATACACCGGCACGTCTCAGAAAACACCGGAGGATCAGCGCCCGGGCCGCGTTCCCGCCTCGCCACCCAGTCACGGGAGGGGCGAATGAACAGGGCGTGCCAGCCGCTCCTCCTCTGGATGCCTGACGTCCCCGCCCAGGCGGCTTCGCTCGGCGCGGCTCCCATCTCGGCTTCCAGAGCACTGAGGATTCGCGGTGTGAGCCGCGGCGTCCGCCTGGCGCTCCACTCCTCGGTTCCGCACGCACACGCTCACACACTCATACGCACGCGCGCACGCACACGCTCACACACTCATACGCGCACGCACTCACACGCGCGCGTACACAGGCACGCTCACGCGCACTCACACTCAGCAAGCACGCACGCACACGCTCACACTCATACGCGCGCGCACACGCACATACAGGCACGCACGCGCGCACTCTCACACGCGCGCGCACACACAGGCACGCTCACGCGCACTCACACTCAGCAAGCACACACGCACGCACACGCGTGCGCACACACAGGCATGCTCACGCGCACACGCACGCACACGCGCGCGCACACAGGCACGCTCACGCGCACTCACACTCAGCACACACGCACGCGCGCGCACACACAGGCACGCTCACATGCACGCGCGCTCACGCACGCACACTCAGCACACACGCGCGCACATATAGGAAAACCCGCAAGTGGGGCTGAGGCTCAGGCGGTGGGGCTCTGGCCTTGAGGAAGTCCAAGGACGGGGCTCGAGCCCTGAGCTCAAGCCCAGGACTGGAAAAGAGAAAGAAAAATAAAAAGGGCCACGCGAGGACGTGGCGACCGACCCGAGGCCTCGGCAGGGGAGCGGAGCGGCCTAGGCCCAGCCCGCCGGCCGCGGCGCCGGAAGCGGGCGCAGCGCCCGGCCGGAAGCAGGCGCCGCGCGCTCAGCGCGCACGCGTGGCCTGTGACGTCACGCCGGGCGTGTCGGCCTCGGGCGGGAGATTTTCAAAATGGGGGCGCGGAGGCGCCGCCCCGGCCTCAGGAGCTGTCCGGGAGACTTTTCGGTGGCGTCCGCGTTGTCGCCGGGAGCGGCGGCCTAGCAAGCAGAGCCTGATGGGTGCCAAGACCGGCTGGCTGCTTGGAGCGTTACCTCGAAGGTGCTGCGCGAAGGGAGCGAGCTCGGGCCGCGGCCCGGGAAGATGGCGACCTGCATCGGCGAGAAGATTGAGGTGAGAGACGCGGGGCGGAGAGGGCCGCAGGCTGAGGGGAGGGAGTTCCGGGGGGGGGCACGAGGGCTGCGGGGGTCGGGGGTGGTCCGCGGGGTCTGGAGGGCAGAGGGGCCGGAGGGCGGGGGTACCGGAGTCCGGGGCGGGGGACGGGAGCTCGGGGGCCTCGGGGAGGTTCGGTGGGGTGGGCGGGGCCGGGAGCTCGGGAGGGGCGGGAGTCAGGTGGGGTGGGCGGGGCCTGGGAGGTCCAGTGGGGTGGGCGGGGGCCGGGAGCTCGGGGGCCGGGAGCTCGGGAGGGGCTGGGGAGGTCCGGTAGGGTGGGCGGGGGCCGGGAGCTCGGGGGCCGGGGAGGTCCGGTGGGGTGGGCGGGGCCGGGAGCTCGGGAGGGGCAGGAGTCAGGTGGGGTGGGCGGGGCCTGGGAGGTCCGGTAGGGTGGGCGGGGGCCGGGAGCTCGGGAGGGGCCGGGGAGGTCCGCCCCCGCTCCGCCCCGCCAGCTGCTTGGGGGCGGGGTGGCCCTGCCCCTCCGAGTCCGCGAGGCCCCGCCGGGCCCGGGTTGCGGCCTGGGAGCGCGATCCCGCCGAGGCTGCCGCGCCTGGCGGCGGCGCCGCCTCCCTCCGCCCCACGGGGATGGCGGTTGGCCGCGGCGGGACCGGCGGCGGGACGGGCGGCGGGCTCTGGGCGGGCGGGGTCCCCGGCTGCGGAGCTCTTTCGCTAGGGCGCCGCCGCGGGCCCGGCCCGGCGCTCGGGAGCCCGAAGCCAGCATGCCTTCCTCCCCGCGCGCCGGACGAATTGAGGTGCAGTTTCTGCTTCCAGCCCCTTCCTACCCTTCTTTTCTTTTCCTGTGCCTTCTCACCTAATGTTGACCTTTCACCTTTAAGGATTTTAAAGTTGGAAATCTTCTGGGTAAAGGATCATTTGCTGGTGTCTACAGAGCTGAGTCCATTCAGACCGGTTTGGAAGTTGCCATCAAAATGGTAAGACTATACTAATCGTGTTTCTCCTGTACTTTGCAAGTCCGTTCACAGGTATGCTGTTCCACAAATTCTTGACCTCTACCAGCCATTTCTTTTACTGGAATGTATGTAAAAGGACATAGACCCAAGTCCTATAATTGAGCTTGAGGGTATTTGAGGAGAGCTTGACCTTGCTTCACTAGATTTGTGGTTGGGTCAAAATCCAGTGATTTTTTTTTTTACAATACAGATATGTTTAACAGTCCAAAATACTAGTCTTAATTATTAGAAACCAGTCTAATAAACTAAAATAAACCAGAGTTGTCTACCTGGTGATAAGAACTACAGGTAGAATGCTTGCCTAGCATGAACAGAGTTGGTGAGTTACATCCCTAGCAATTTAGAGCAAGAGAAGAATTATCAAAACCCCTTGGAAAAGGAAAGAGGACTTTTGTGTTGATTTACATAGGTTCCCCCAGTGGTTAGTAGAAATATTTTTCAAAGTACTTAAATTGAAAGAGGGTATTAGAATGCAAAAGACAAAACTTTACTGTGTAGGTTGCCAAGCAGGTTTCTTGAGAAAATAGGCATAGACTAGGACATAAATTAAAAAAAGACTTGTCTGTTTACATTACTTCTAGATTTTCATTGTTGTCTTCTAACAACTTTCTATTTATAAGTTTATCATCAGCATTTAAATTTCTGTGCTATTTTTAGATAGATAAGAAAGCCATGTACAAAGCTGGAATGGTACAGCGGGTCCAGAGTGAGGTGAAAATACATTGTCAGTTGAAACATCCTTCTATCTTGGAGGTGAGTTATAAGTTTAATAAAAGTACCTAAGGAGGAGGCATCATTTGTTACTTGTTTGGATGTTTGAGGTAAAGTCAGTCTATGTAGTCCATACTGACCTCAGACTCACAGTTCTGTTGGCCTCAGCTTCTAGAGTGCTAGAATTATAGATAGGTTTCAGCTTGCCCAAGACTCAAGTTTTGCAAAAATTTATTATATACCCTTTTACATTTCAGCTTTATAATTATTTTGAAGACAACAATTATGTGTACCTGGTGTTAGAAATGTGCCATAATGGAGAAATGAACAGGTACCTAAAGAACAGAATGAAACCTTTCTCAGAAAATGAAGGTAGGCTTCTTTGTCTCTTCTTTCCCCCCTATTTGACAATATAAACATTTTGCCTTCCAGAGTAGTTTTGAGAAGTGTGCTATTTTCTAATACTTTAAGTTTTCAGTCACTATTTTAGGTTAGAAAAGGAGATTTCTGCTTTGCCTCCCTATAAACCATTCACTGATTACTGAAGTAAGAAATTGGTTATCCTTCTTATGTCCCCCCAAATTTACTGTAAATTAAAACAACTAAACATTTCTAAACATTTGGTAATCATATATATACTTTCTAGTCTATAAAGTTTTTGTTTTTTTGAGGGGGGGGTGGTAGGTCATGGGGCTTGAACTCTGTCCCTAGGCACTGTGCTTGAGCTCTTCAGCTCAAGGCTAGCATTCTTCCACACTGAGCCACAGCACCACTTTTAAGTTTTCTGATGGTTAGTTAGAGATAAGAGTCACAGTGTTTGCTGCCTGGGCTGGCTTCGAATTATAATCCTCAGATCTCAGCCTCCTGACTAGCTAGGATTACAGGTGTAAGCCACTACGCCTGGCTGAGTTCTCCTTTTTTCATCCTCATAGCGCGACACTTCATGCATCAGATTACTACAGGAATGTTATATCTTCATTCTCATGGTATATTACACCGGGACCTCACACTTTCTAATCTCTTACTTACTCGTAATATGAATATCAAGATTGCTGATTTTGGACTGGCCACCCAGTTGAACATGCCACATGAAAAGCACTATACACTTTGTGGAACTCCTAATTACATTTCTCCAGAGATTGCAACACGAAGCGCCCATGGACTGGAGTCTGATGTCTGGTCCTTGGGTTGCATGTTTTACACGTTACTTATTGGGAGACCACCTTTTGACACGGACACAGTCAAGAATACCTTAACTAAAGTGGTAATGGCTGATTATGAGATGCCAACTTTTTTGTCAAAAGAGGCAAAGGACCTTATTTACCAATTACTGCGTAGAAATCCTGCAGATCGTTTAAGTTTGTCTTCAGTATTGGACCATCCATTCATGTCCCAAAGTTCTTCAGCAAAAAGTAAAGATTTAGGAACTGTAGAAGACTCAATTGATAGCGGACATGCCACAATTTCTACTGCAGTTACAGCATCTTCTGGTACCAGTGTAAGTGGTACTTTATTTGACAGAAGAAGACTTTTGATTGGTCACCCACTTCCAAATAAAATGGCTCTATTTCCCAAAAGTAAAAGTTCAAGTGACTTTTCTTCAGGTGATGGGAGCAGCTTTTGTACCCAGTGGGGAAATGAAGAACAAGAAACAACCAGTATTAATGGAAGGAGAAGAATAATCCATGATGCAGAAGAAAGGCCACATTCTCGATACCTTCGCCGAGCCCATTCCTCTGATAGATCCAGCTCTTCTAGTCAGTCTCGTGCAAAAACATACATGATGGAAAGATGTCAATCAGCAGAAGTGCTTTCTAAGTCCAAAAGGTCAGGAATTTATGACAAGGAGAAGATATATTCACCCCCAAGCAGTGGTGTCAAGGGTTTGCACTTGTTTAAAGAAAAAACATCCAGTACTTCTGGATCTTTGGAAAGACCTGATAACAACCAAGCAGTGTAAGAATTCTACAAAAGCATTTTACTTTCTGGTAAACATTGTGTGGCATGCATCTAAGTTATGGGGCCCCTAGGGCAATGAATATTGATTTTTATTACAGAAAATAATTTTTAAATTATGGTTAAGGTCTCTTTTTGTGGCACTGGTGTTTGAACTGGGCTAAGAAGGTACTATAGTGCTTGAGTCATGTTTCCAGCTCTTTTTGTTCATTTTTTTTCTTCATGTTATTGGGGTGAGAGCTTAATGGCCTCACCGTTCTAGTGCTCTGCAACTTGAGATACAATTCCACCCCTGACTTTTAAATTTTATTTATTTATTTATTTATTTATTTATTTATTTATTTATTTATTTATTTATGGGTCATGCTAGAGGCTACTGCCCTACCCTTGGGCGTGGGCATTGTCCTTGAGCTCTTCAGCTCTAGGATACTGCCCTACCCTTGAGCCACAGCCCCACTTCCCATTTTCTAGAGGTTAATTGAAGATAAGAGTCTCACAGCTTTGGCTTTGTAGTGCCCAGGCTGGCTTTGAACCTTGATCCTCAGATCTCAGCCTCGTAGCTAGGATTACAGGTGTGAGCTACCGCACCCAGGTTGATTTTTTTTTTAAGTTTGGAGATGGAGTCTGTCTACCTGGGTCTGAGTGGTCAGATCTTGCTTTTTCTAGGCAAGTCTGGAATGCATTTGTATGTGTAACAAGCTGGAGTGACAGGTGCACTCCACCATGCCCCAGCCTTTCCGTAGTGGGGGGTGGGGTGGTGGTCTTCATGAACTTTTTGACAAGGCTTGCCTCAAACCACAGGATTCCTAAACTCTTGTCTACAGAATAGCTAGTGTTTATAAGCATGAGCCTCTGGTTTCTAGGTTTTTTTTTTAAATGAGTGTGGCTGGATATGGTGGCAGGCATCTATAACCATAGAACCAGGAAGATTGGGAGCAGGAGGGGCTTGAGTTTTGAGGCCAATGAATCCAAGGCCTAGTTAGATTATAGTTGTCATAACCAACCCCTCCCACTAAGAAGGGCAAAAATGCATAAATATCTATAGAATACATTTAATTTCGGGTAATTTCAATTTTAACTGGAGTAGATTTCCATTGATATATTACATATTTAAATGTGATCCCTAAACTACTCTAAAAACTGCACGGACTAGTGGGATAAGGGAGCATTGATCCCATGGGCTCTATAAGGCCCTGTCCAAGTAACTGCCTCTGAAATTCGAAAGTTAATAAATCTAGTAGCTTTTTCCAAAGAGATGAAAGCAGTCTAGGCCTGTGAGTGTTATAAATGTCCCAATGGTCTTTTTTGCAGAGAAAAGGTTCTCCACCCCTGCCTAATAGGTAAAAAGCTGAGTCTTGGGAGAAGATAAATCACGGTATTGACTGCCTTTTTCTTTGGTGGGGGGCATTCCTGGGACTTGAGCTCAGGGCCTGGGCACTGTCCTTTTTGCTCAAGGATAGCCCTCTGCTACTTGAGCTACAGCACCATTTCTGGCATTTTCTGCTTGTGTATGTACTACTGAGGAATCAAACCCAAGGGGCTTCATGCATGCTCGGCAAGCACTCTACTATGAAGCCACATTCTATTTTCTACAGTTGTTTTTGAAGTTTTCAGGTATTCAAATCTTCTCTTAATGTATCTACTTGAAAAAGTTGTGTGAGGGTTGAATAACAACCCTGGGTTTTATCTTAGCATGACCTCCCCCCAAAATAGAAAGTTGTCTGATGACTTATTAGTTAATGGGTTTTTCTTTTTGTTGTTGTTCTCTTCTTTAGCTCTAATCATCTTTGTTTAGGAAAAACTCCCTTTCCATTAGACCAGACATCTCAGATGGAAATAGTACAACAATGGTTTGGGAATCTGCAAGTAAATGGTGAGTTTTAATGGAGTAGTTAATGGAAAAATTAGCGAGCTGGAAAATTACAAACGATTACAGATTTCTTTCTTTTCTTTTCCTTCCTTCCTTTCTTTCTTTCTTTCTTTTTTTTGCCAGTCCTGGGGACTGAACTCAGGGCCCAAGCACTGTCCTTGGGCTTTCTCATGCCTAGAGTTCTACCACTTGAGTACCAAGGAATAGAACCCAGGTCTTCGTGCATGCTAGGCAAGCAGTCTACTACCAGGCCCAACTCCTGGGCCTATCTTTTTTTTTTTTTGGTCAGTCGTGGGGTTTGGACACTTGGCGGTTTTCTGGTGATTAATTGGAGATAAGAGTCTCAAAGACTTTAGTACCCTGGCTGCCTTTCAACCTAGATCTCAGCTTTAAGGATTATAGGTGTGAGACCCTATTTGTATTTATTTATTATTTTATTTTATTTTTTTGTGGGTGTTGGGGCTTGAACTTGGCCTGGGCGCCGACCCTGAGCTCTTCAGCTCAAGGCTATCACTGTACCCTTGAGCCAAGCCCCACTTCCCTTTTCTAGAGATGAGTTGGAGATATGAGTCTCAGGTTCTTTTGTGCCCCCGCTGGCTTTGAACCTTGATCCTCAGATCTCAGCCTCCTGAGTAGCTAGGATTGTGGATGACATCCCATGCCCAGGGATGTCACCCTGTTTCTAAGCACTGTTCCCTTGATACCATTGTAGCATTCACATCACCTCAGTGTTTGGATAGATTTATCTTTAAACATGGTAATGATGTAGGTTATAGCTATGACCCTCTGCTATGGCAAAAAAAAAAATCCTCTTCCTTTTGGAGATATATTTTCTTATGAAAACATTTCTAGTAAATTTAAAAAATATTTTGCAATAGCAATAGTGCATATTTAGAACATTTACTGTAAGCCAGCTACTGTATATTCATATATGATTAATTCACTAAATTCAAATTTAAAAATATCAGAAAGATAGCATTATTGTCCTAATTTTGCAGGTGAGAAAACTATACATAGAACTCAGGTTATAGATGCTACACAACCATTTAAAAGAGAACTTAGAATTCTGAGACACATGGTCCTAGCTGATCAGTTGTATTTCTGAGCCTTTTGCTTGTACGGTTTCTGGAGCATAAGCATAATATTTTAAACATGATTTGCCTTTTGTTAACTTAGAGCTGGTAACAGACATTGTGGTCAAGAAACCTCTTGCTAAAGTGAACAGCTCCTACAACATTTTAAAGCAGCTGTCACCCAAGTAATTATAGGTACAGAGTGTAAATAATCCTCCTTAGTGAACATACCATTCACAGAAGGTGAACTGCAAAATAATGATGGAAGAAGGGGGCAAAAAACATATGGAGAGGCCGGGAGTTTGGCCTAGTGGTTAAAGTGCTTGCCTAGCATGCATGAAGACCCGGGTTCGATTCCTCGGTACCACATACATAGAAAAAAGCCGGAAGTGGTGCTGAGGCTCAAGTGGTAGAGCTCTAGCCTTGAGAAAGTCCAAGGACAGTGCTCAGGCCCTGAGCTCAAGCCCAGGACTGGCAAAAAAAAAAACATATGGAGAGGAGGAGATAATTCTTACTAAGTGTTGAATTAGCTTACAGACAGAGTCCATGAGCCTGTAATTTAAGCAGAACTGTTAAGTCACTTCAACTCCACTTTTTTTTTTTTTTTTTTTTTTGTGGGTGTTGGTGCTTGAACTTCAGCCTGGGCTCTGTTCCTGAGCTCTTCAGCTCAAGGCTACCACTCTACCCTTGAGCCAGGCCCCACTTCCTGTTTCCTAGAAGTTAATTGGAGATAAAGAGTCTTAAGTCCTTTTGTGCCCGGGCTGGTTTTGAATCTTGATCCTCAGATCTCAGCCTCCTGATTAGCTAGGATTACAGGAGTCAGCCACTGCACCAGCCAAGTCTGCTCTTTTTAAAGAAGAAATGGATATGATTTTCAGATGCCTACAAGGGAATTACTGTTTTCATGTGTACTTGTTGGAGGTAATTCAAGATTGTTTTTGCCACGTACACAATCATACACTTGTATTTACAAGTATTTTCATTTGGTAATGTGAATTTTGAGATAATAGTAGTATGGACTCTAAAACTGAATTAACATTAAAGCTATTGATATAGCCATTTTTTTCTAGGTAAAGATGGATTAGACAGACCTGAGTGTAAAAGGAATGAATATATGTTTTTCAAATATGGAATGATTATCTGAGACTTCTCAAATCTGCTTATGTTGAAACATTGCTTTGCTTTAGAATTGATAGTTGATGCTATAGTTTCTTATCTTAATTGGAAATTTCATCTCAAATATATATGTGTATATATAATTGTTTATAATGATTACCATTGTGAAGCAAGTTAATATAGCTGTCAGAGTTAATTATTAGGGTTACAAACTTCCTTTTGGCCAGAAAACTAACTTACTGATTTAGATAGTTCTGAGAACTGGGTGCAATGGCTCACTCCTATAATCCTAGCTACTTAGGAGGCTGAGATCTAAGGATAGTGGTTCAAAGCCAACCCAGCACTAAAGTCTGTGACAATTATCTGCTATTAATCACTAGAAAAGTAGAAATGGCCCTGTGGCTCAAGGGGTGGGGTGGTAGCCATGAGCTAAAGAGCTCAGGGACAAGGCTCAGGCCCAGATTCAAGCCCCACGACCGACAAAGAAAAAGAAAAGCAAAGATTCTGGGTACATATATGCTTGCACTTTCATTTTTTTTTAATGTTATGGTCAGCATGTTTATGTCACTTTTCAATTATTTGCTAAACTGCTTTTTTTCATTCTGTGTTCTAGCTCACTTCAGAGAAACTTCTGAGCACAATGACATTAGCCAATACCAAGATTCCCAGGGATATCCAGATTGGCAAGACACATCAAATAATGCTTGGACTGATACTTCTGAAAATGCTCATTCTGTAAAACAGCTGAACACTATGAAATTCATGACTGCACTTCATAGTAAACCTGAGATAATTCAACAAGAACATATTTTTGGCTTAGATACTCCTGAACAAAACAAGACAAGGGGTATGGAATCAGCTTTGGGTTGTCAGAAACGTACATTACGAAGCCTTACAGCTCCTTTGATTGCTCACAGGTTAAAACCAATCAGACAGAAAACCCAAAAGGCCGTGGTATGTGTCTTTTTAAAAGTCACTATTTGATATTTTTCTTAAAGTTTAGTTCTCATGAGTGTAATAATTTTTAATTACTTGATTGTGAAGAATGTATATGATAAAGTTATTTAATAGAAAAAAAGATTGAGTATTCATGGAAAAATATCTTTTTTCCCTCTGGGTTTTTTATTTTTGTTGTTCGTGTTGCTGTTGTTGTTTTGAGACGGGGCTTCTAGTTTATAGTTAAGTCTCGCCTTTGAACTTTTGGTCCTCATGTTTCAGTATCTCAGGCTTAGGATTACAGGTGTACACTAGCACCTAGTTGCTCCCTTTACCATTTTTTCTTCTTTCTTTTTCTTTGCCAGTCCTGGGGCTTGAACTCAGGGTCTGGATACTGTCCTTGGGCTTCCTCCAGGATAGATCTCTACCCCTCGAGCCACAGCACCACTTCTGTCTTTTCTGTGTATGTGGTACTGAGGACTCGAACGCAGGACTTCCTGTATGCTAGGCAAGCACTCAACTACTAGAGCACACTGGTGGCCATTCTTGGTTCTTGAAGTCAGGGCCTCGGCATGAGAATTTTTGCTCAAGGCTAGAGCTTGCCACTTGAGTGACAGCACTACTTCTAACTTTTTCTGTGTATGTAGTACCAAGAGATTGAACCTAGGGCTTCGTGCATGCTAGGTAAGCACTCTACCACTAGACCACCCACATTCTAGGCCCTCAAAGTTCTTTAAGTGTTGTTTTTGATTTTTTTTTTTTTTCCTTTGCCAATCCTGGGGCTTGAACTCAGGGCCTGGGCACTGTCTTTGGGCTTTCTCAATGTTAGTGCTCTACACTTGAGCCACAGCGCCACTTCTGCCTTTTTCTGTGTATGTGGTACAGAGAAAATGAACCTAGGTCTTGGTATATGCTAGGCAAGTACTCTTACCACTAGGCAGACCTCCCTGCACTGGTAAAATGTAAATTTATATTTTTTATATTTTTTGTCTGTTGTGGGACTTGAACTCTGGGCTTGGGCATTGTCCCTGAGCTCTTCAGCTAAAGGCTATCACCCTACTTCTTGAGCCACAGTGCCATTTCTGGTTTTCTGGTGGTTAACTGGAGATGAGTCTCACAGACTTTAGTGCCTGGGCTGACTCTGAACTGAGATCCTCAGATCTCAGTTTCCTGATTAGGTAGGATTACATGCATGAGCCATACCACCCAGCTTAAAGATACAAAATTTTTAACAACTAAAATTCAAAAGTAATTTGTATGTATATTTCAAAATTTTAAGATTGTATGTGAAGTATGGTTTTTTTCCTTTACAAATGAATTTTGTTTGTTCTTTCTTTCCTATTTCATCCATCTTGCCTTTGGTTTTCTTTTGTCTTTTCAAAGCCCTTATTCTCCACCCTACCTTCTGTTTTCTTTTCCCTCATTGGATATCATTTCACACTTCATTATACATCTTTACCTCACCACCTTCTGGCTTAGATGTGCTCAAATTTCCCTGCAGCCTCACTATTAAAGTGAAGCAGCTACTCAGTTTTGACACTGATGTTTGTTTCTGTTATGGTTAAGTACTTTTTAAGTGTCAGATGTTCTAATAAGCAAGATAATTTTTAAAATAACCTTCATTCAGGTGAGCATACTTGATTCTGAGGAGGTGTGTGTGGAACTACTAAAGGAGTGTACATCTGAAGACTATGTGAAAGAAGTTCTTCAGATATCTAGTGATGGGACTGTGGTAGGTATTTGATGATCCTGAAGCTTCAAAATATGATAGATATTTAGTATCCAAGTTTACCTTCCAGTATCAGTATCTTTGGAATTCAAAAATTGAAACACCATACTAAGTATATTTATTTAAGTGGGTTAACTTTAATACGTTTTAGCGAAGTCAGACATGTGTCGCAAAAAAGGAAAAAAAGTATAGGTTACAGGGCTGGAGTTGGAACCTTGGCTCTATGCATGAGGCTTGGTAATAAAAAATCTATACTTCGGGGCCGGGAGTTTGGCCTAGTGGTTAAAGTGCTTGCCTAGCATGCATGAAGACCCAGGTTCGATTCCTCGGTACCACATACATAGAAAAAAGCCGGAAGTGGTGCTGAGGCTCAAGTGGTAGAGCTCTAGCCTTGAGAAAGTCCAAGGACAGTGCTCAGGCCCTGAGCTCAAGCCCAGGACTGGCAAAAAAAAAAAAAAAAAAAAATCTATACTTCGCTAAGTTTTTAAAAATTAAATAACATATTTCTCAATGCTACTATTATGTTTCAACCCTCTATATGCTTAATATAATGATACACAATTAAAAACCTTTACAGATCACTGTTTATTATCCAAATGATGGAAGAGACTTTCCTCTTGCAGATAGACCTCCCTCACCTACTGACAACATTAGTAGATACAGCTTTGACAATTTACCAGGTATGTACCTTTTGTTGTTGTTAGTCATGGGGCTTAAACTTGGAGCCTGGGTGCTGGCCCTGAGCTCTTTTGCTCAAGTCTAGCACTCAATCACTTTGAGCCACAGCTCTGCTTCCAGTTTCCCGGTGGTTAATTGGAGATAAGAGTCTCACAGACTTTCCTGCCCCGACTGGCTTTGAACTACTTTCTTCATATCTTAGCCACCTGAGTAGGTAGGATTATACCCATAAACGTTCAGTGCCTGGCCAGATATGTCAATCTAATAGTAAATAAAATCATGTGATAAAATTTGTATTTCAAGGTGTGATGTCACATGCCTGTAATCTCAGAATTCAGGAGGCT